>NC_063224.1:12255000-12555000 GCF_020740725.1 Corvus hawaiiensis
CTGTGCTAAAGTGTTTGGGAGTGACAGTGCCTTGCAGATTCATTTGCGTTCTCACACTGGCGAGAGGCCATTTAAATGCAACATATGTGGAAACAGGTTCTCCACAAAGGGAAACTTAAAAGTCCACTTTCAGCGTCACAAAGAAAAATACCCTCATATTCAAATGAATCCGTACCCAGTGCCAGAGCATTTGGACAATATTCCTACAAGCACGGGTATTCCTTATGGGATGTCTATACCACCAGAGAAACCTGTCACGAGCTGGCTGGACAGCAAGCCAGTCCTCTCCACTTTGACAACTTCTGTTGGCCTGCCACTCCCACCAACGATTCCAAGCTTGGCCCCATTCATCAAAACTGAGGAGCCTCAGCCGATTCCCATTAGCCATCCTTCTGCTAGCCCTCCCTGCTCTGTCAAGAGTGACTCGGGAACAGCTGATCCCACATCAAAAATTTCGAATGGACTTTCTGATGAGGTAGAGGCTGGTGTGTTGCCTACCTCGAATGGCAAAACAGAAGAAAACCCTCAAAACACAAGCACCATCACTAACATGAGCAGCTCTGTGAGCTCCCCGGCAGCAGACTCGGGCTCCAGCAGTGTCGCCACTTTTACAAATCCGCTGATGCCTCTTATGTCAGAGCAATTTAAGGCAAAGTTTCCATTTGGAGGACTGTTGGATTCAACGCCAGCATCTGAAACATCAAAATTGCAGCAACTTGTAGAAAACATTGACAAAAAGGCAACTGATCCTAACGAGTGCATCATTTGCCACCGAGTTCTCAGCTGCCAGAGTGCACTGAAAATGCATTATCGCACCCATACTGGAGAAAGGCCATTCAAATGTAAAATCTGTGGTCGTGCTTTCACTACTAAGGGCAACTTAAAGACTCACTACAGTGTCCACCGTGCCATGCCCCCGCTGAGAGTGCAACACTCTTGCCCGATCTGCCAGAAAAAATTCACCAATGCCGTTGTGCTACAGCAGCATATCCGAATGCACATGGGAGGGCAGATCCCCAACACCCCGGTGACAGAAAACTATCCTGAGTCAATGGAATCAGATACGGGATCTTTTGATGATAAGAATTTTGATGATATAGACAACTTCTCAGACGAGAATATGGAAGACTGTCCTGACAGCAGCGTGCCAGATACACCTAAATCTGTGGATGCATCCCAAGACAGCTTGTCTTCTTCCCCTCTGCCCCTGGAAATGTCAAGTATTGCTGCTTTGGAAAATCAGATGAAGATGATCAATGCTGGCCTTGCTGAACAACTTCAGGCAAGCCTAAAGTCAGTTGAAAATGGGTCAGTGGAAGGGGATGTTTTGACTAACGATTCGTCATCTGTCGGTGGTGATATGGAAAGCCAAAGTGCTGGAAGCCCTGCTGTCTCAGAGTCTACCTCTTCCATGCAGGCCTTGTCCCCATCCAACAGCACTAATGATTACCACAAGTCACCAAGTATTGAAGAGAAACCATTAAGAGCTTTACCAAGTGAGTTTGCCAATGGTTTGTCTCCAACCCCTGCTAACAGTGGTGCTTTGGACTTGACATCTAGTAACACTGATAAAATGATTAAAGAAGAGTCCCTGAGTATGCTCTTTCCTTTCAGAGATAGAGGTAAATTTAAAAACACCGCATGTGACATTTGTGGCAAAACATTTGCTTGTCAGAGTGCCTTGGACATTCATTACAGAAGTCATACCAAAGAGAGACCATTTATTTGCACAGTTTGCAATCGTGGCTTTTCCACAAAGGGTAATTTGAAGCAGCATATGTTGACACATCAAATGCGAGATCTACCATCACAGCTTTTTGAGCCCAACTCCAGTATCGGCCCCAATCAGAACTCTTCGGTTATGCCTGCTAATACACTGTCATCGCTCATAAAGACTGAGGTTAACGGGTTTGTGCACGGCTCTCCTCAGGACAGCAAGGAAGCACCCTCCAGTCTAGTAGCTTCGGGGCCACTGTCCTCTGCCACGTCTCCTGTGCTGCTCCCTGCTCTCCCCAGAAGAACTCCAAAACAGCACTACTGCAACACGTGTGGGAAAACATTTTCTTCTTCCAGTGCTCTGCAGATCCATGAAAGGACACACACTGGTGAGAAACCTTTTGCCTGCACTATATGTGGAAGAGCATTCACAACAAAAGGCAATCTGAAGGTACTTTTTCCTCTTGCTGTTCTTAGGTTTCATTTTCTCCTTGCTGGGGGTTTTTGATTTTTGACACGTATTAATGTTGCAAGCAGTGGTACCTTTGGGTGTTTGTGGTGTGACTGTGTGTTTAGTCAGCTCTGGTAGACCTAGATGGCCTCTTGTTGAGTGCTCGTGCTGGCAGCAGGTCTGAGGCATGTGCTGTTTTGACTTAATTAGAATTCATCTGCCAGCAAAGACTGTCTATGTAGAGTGTGAAACGGAACAGCCTAATGATGGTAAGGAGTATTAATTAACAGAGAAATGTGTTTTGTAACTCACACACCTCTTCAAGAAGTGAAAGGCTCTTTAATGTGCTGTTTTTCATAACTATCATGTAAGATGAGTGTTTAAAAAAACTATTAACATAATTCTGGAAATAATGGGCATTACTTTAATTGATTATATAACTAACATTTCCTACTGATATGTGTTTGAAAAAGCAAATATACTTAAGTTTTAGAACACCAGTTGAGCACTTTAGTGTGTACATTTTTCTGTTGACAGAGTATTTCTCTAGAGGTTGCTGCCAGTAATGTGAGATGAATAATTACTTTCAGGCCATTCTGTATATACACGAGGCTCTCCGATGAGCAATCAGTAAAGGATACTTTCTGCCTGTCTGAAAAGGACATTTATAGGGTAAAGGGTGTCAAATACAATACTTACTATTGCAATGAAAGTGGACATAGCAATTCTATCCCTGAAAGCAGCTATCTGCCATTGACAGAATAATGCAAAGTCATTATAAACTAAATACATGTGATAAAAAAAAGTGTAAGAAGCAATGCATTGTTCAGCAGGAGAACAGGTTATTCTGGGTAATGGTGGTGGGCTAACCTAGAAGTAGTTTATTATTCGAGATGGGAAATGGAGCCCTGTATCCTCTATCTTTAATGCCATTCATTATGTAACAAGACTGGACACGTTCATGGATTCCTGCCTTCTCTGTGATCAAAATAAGTTTGAAATCCCTGTCAACCTCTATTTTTCATTTGTTTGTTTCTTCCTTTCTTTCTTTCCAGGTTCACATGGGCACTCACATGTGGAACAGTACTCCTGCAAGACGAGGCAGACGACTTTCTGTAGATGGCCCCATGACATTTCTAGGAGGCAATCCTGTAAAGTTCCCAGAAATGTTTCAGAAGGATTTGGCTGCGCGGTCAGGGAATGGAGACCCGTCCAGCTTCTGGAACCAGTATGCAGCTGCACTCTCCAACGGCTTAGCCATGAAGACCAACGAGATCTCCGTCATCCAGAATGGGGGCATCCCTCCAGCACCGGGGGGCCTGGGCAACGGTGGCAGCTCTCCCATCAGTGGCTTGACAGGAAGCCTGGAGAAGCTCCAGAATTCAGAACCCAACGCACCTCTAGCTGGTCTGGAGAAAATGGCAAGCAATGAAAACGGGACTAACTTCCGTTTTACGCGTTTCGTGGAAGACAACAAAGAAATTGTAACAAATTAGAAGAAAACTCCATCAATAACATTCCTGCAAATAGTGCAACCTAGGGTTGTTTTTTCAAGCTGCAGGCTACAAAATTACAAAGACTTTGTTTTGTACCATGTTCTACTTCTAGAGTTCTAAGAGAGCTTATTTATTAGTGATATAACCTTGCTTTGCAAACAAATGCAAGCATTAACTTTGGTCTCCTGTATTTTGAACTAAATACTAATCGACTAGAGTGCTGTAAACTTGCTGTAACATTTATGGCAGTTGCAAGTCTGTTCTGCTAGGTGATCTTATTCTGGCATTAACTTATTTTCTATATCCAGTTTAACATGAACTCTGGTATTGATGCGATGCCTCAGTGATGCATTAGATCTCTAATAAAAATCTGTATATAAATGTACACTTTGATCCTGCTGGAAACTTTATCAGCAAACACATTGTTTAATTTTTCCAAACAGAATTAAGAAAAGGACTGAGAGAATATAGACTGAACAGTGTGGGTCCTTTACACAGCTCAGTTTTTGATTTTTATTATAAAATTAAAACTGCTTTAATTTTTGTAGGTTTAACATTTTCTGTTTTGAACTGTTATTTGTATTGTGCTTTTTACTTGAGTCGTCTTAAATGTTAATACACTTCTGTACAGTAATAAGCACGCGGATTATTAGAGAAGATACTGAAGTGTTGTTTTGGTAGTTGAAACTGAGACGTAACATTTTGCCTTGTAGGTATATTCATTATAGAAAATGTGCTGGACTTTCACAATGCTGCTAAGTATGGCATCTTGAACAACTTCCGTGGACAACTGTAGATGCTCCTGTATATACAATAAGACATCACTTTCATTAAAATGTACATACGTTCCTTACAAGACCAAGCCCTACTCCTTGACCAAGGGAACAAGTATAGTGTTTGTTTATTTTGTATTAGGCATTGGGGGGACAGGGGGAACCTTGGACTGTTACATGCACTTTCTCGGAAAGTTGAAAGGAAAAGAGGTCCAGTTTCTTTAACATTTAATACTTACTAACAGCAGAGATACTGTAATTTTACTCGAGTAATCAAATACATTTTTGCAACAGATAAAAAATTCGCTGTCTCTGTGTTTTTAAGGTGTACCTGTATTTAGTAATCACTTTGTATTATTTAGCCTATCCCTTGGTTAACATGAACTGTCCAGGTTGTATGTGCGTGTTTATATCTGTAAGTATGGGTATACATATATGTATTGCATATTAATTGCTAGTATATTTTTCATACCCCCTAATAGTGGGAAATATCTCCTTAACTATTCAACTCCTCCTTCTCATAAAATTGTAGATATTTTGGCATTTTTAATTTGTTTATTAAAAAAAATGCTGCTAGCAAAGACCTTATTGAGCCTAGGTAAGTTTCCTTTGAAGGAAATAATTTATTATGTTTAAGGCTTGATTCGGTTCAAATGCTTTATATTTGATATTAATTTTATTTTATGAGATTGTATGTTTGTGGCATGCTTATGCTGCTATACCTGTGTTAAGATGTCCACTTGCTAGCCTCCATATACTATGTGGGGTTTATAACTTGATTGTAAAAAAAACCAAACCAAACAAAACCTAATTGCTTTGGCCTTGCACATGATTTGGCTTCCCTTAAACACCTGCAATGCTCATTAACCTCAATGGGAGTTTGTCAAACATAATTCAGCCCAATATTTTCACCCAGTAGAGTTTCATCTCTTTACATTACTTTTTATGAAAAATAAATCAGATTGGCTGCCTTCAAATTATGCCTTCAAAAACACCAACAGGCATAGCCAATTTTGTGTCCATGTGATTTTTTTTTTTCCTATCCCCCCCCCCCCCCCTCCCCCGCAATTCCAAGATTCAGGTGTTTTGTGTTATGGGATTTTTTTTCAGGATCACTGTGGGGGGAGTTGCCCACCTTTTTAAACAAGAAACAATCACTTAGCTCTTTCTGTAGCTTGAGTCACAAATTTGGTGTTGGAGAGGATTTACAACTGAAGAGCTGGGGTGAGAAATACTTTTCTTGAGGACTTTTCCCCTTCCTATGATTATGAATCCTGCGTATTAACGCTGTAGTCTGGATACCTCTTGGACTTCACGTCTTTAGGACTTTTCCTGTTCGAATGTGATGATTCACCTGGTACATGATATGCGTTTTTGTTAACGTGTAAGTTGTACGCTAGAGCCCGCTGGCTTGTCAATGTGAATATTTAAGAATTTTAAGTCACCTTTCGGTCTCAGAAAAAGGTAAATTAAAAGGATTTTGATGATTTTATCAATGAAATACTAACTAATTCTCCTTTTAAACTGAGTTGAGATTTGTGCAACAGAAAAGTTGCCAGGGAAGGGTTAGCAGCCCCCAGCGCTACGGGAGGGTTTCCTCTCCGCGGCTTGAGTTTCATTAGTGCCTTTAACTTCAGCCTTCGGAGCCTCTTCCCACGGGGAAGTGGAGTCTTTAAGTTCCGAGGGAAGCCGCGCCCGGGGCAGGCGGGCCCCGCACTCGCGAACCTTCCCGGGCACCCGGACGCTCCTGCCGCTGGGTAACGTACGCGCTTGGCATTATTCAGGGGACAAAAAAAAAAAAAAAAAAAAACCAGAACAAAAAAAAGAGCGATTTCCTTTCTCGTACCTCGGGGCCTTTCCCCCGGCCCGCTCCCTGAGCGGAGCCCTGGGCTCGGCTGAGGAGCCGCCGTCACCAAGGAGGGGCCGCTGCCCGAGGGGATGCGCTGCCCCAGCCCAGCCGCCCCCCGCCGGGGCGACAGACCCTTTTCTCCCCCATCCTTTCCGAAGCGTTTCCCTGCGGTGCCGGCGGCTGCGGCGGGCGAGGCTCCCCGGGACACCCTTCCGGCCCATGAGCCCGGCAGGGCGGGGGTGTCCCCGGTGAGCCGGGGCGCTGCCCCGCCGTGCTGCTGCTTCGCTCTGCGCTTCCCTCGCTGCCGTCGGCGGAGGTGGGTGCTGGCGGGAGGAGCGGCCCGCGCCCCGTGCATCCGTCCCTCTGCGCCGGGCTGTGGGATGTGTGCCCGGGCTGTGGGATGTGTGCCCGGGCTGTGGGATGTGTGCCCGGGCTGTGCCGCCCGCTGCGCGGAGGGTGCCGGGCCATTCTCCCCGCTCTGCGCAGGAGCCTTCCGTGCCCCTTCTCCTGCCAGCCCGGGCTGGGGCCGGCCCGCAGCAGAGGCCGGGGACATCGTCCCTGTGCCCGTAGGGTGCGGGCCCAGAGGCGGCTCGGCGCTCCCCGCCCCGTCAGGCGGAGCGCCCGGCTGGTCTCCTGCGAGGGGAAGTGGGGGGGCGGGGGGGGAGCGGGAATAATTTGCTCTGGAAACGCGGAATGTTAAATTTCCCGTTACTCGACACCAGACCGTGGGGACCGGGGGAAGTTACCTCTCCCCGGAGCTGTCCTGGCAAGCGCACAAAGGTGCCCGCGTCGCCTCGCAGCTGGGAGCCGCGCTACCTCGCTGCAATTACCCAGCGCAGCGTTTCCTATTCACAGGCACTGAATTAATCCTTATTGAAGAATAGAGGTTTTTTTTCTTTACGGTTTTGTTATCGCGGCCTCATTTTTCTCATTAGCAACAAAGTTTTCTTTCCCCCCTCACCCTTCCCCCCCCCCCCCCCCCCCACTCATCTCGCCTATCGCAATTTTATCATCCATTAAAATAAAGCACAGTGGGGTGGGTTGGTATTCTCTTCTTTCTCTTAAGCGCTAGCGATCGTTCAGCGCAATCATTTAATCATCCCGAGTAATTTTCTTCACCCAGAAACAGACGTGATTTATTTTAAAATGGGACTAGTGGCGTGCGAAACTTCCCTGCTTGGGAAGAGCCCGCAGCGGAGCCGCAGGACCGTGCTGGTCGGGACACCGCGGAGCTGCCCCTCCCGCCGGGCACCGCTGCCAGCAGCCGGCCCGGGGAATTTGGGGTTTCCCCGAATGCCGGAGCGGGCCGAGGAAGCGAGGACGCGGTGCCCGGCCGCGGAGCAGCCCGGCGGGTGCTCGCTTCACCTTCACGGGGCACACCGGGGAGATGTAGCGGGGCTGACGGAGTGAAGGGCTCGTCAAAAGGACCCACGATACCGGCGGAGTGGAGAGAGAGAATCGGGGCAGCACATGGGATGGGCAGGAAGGAAGTTTCCGTATTGGCCAGGCAGGCGTGAGAAGAGAGAGGAAGCAACAAATTTCCCGGCTTATTTCGTGTGGGGATGACGACCAAATCCTAAACCCTTTTCTCCGGGAAAAGCCTGTTGAATTTCGGTGTTTCTTCATAGCCTGGGCTGTGGTTTGGGACTTAGGCACAGGTTGCAATCCCTCCCAGTTGCAGCGGGCAACAAATACCTCTGTTTGTTCCTGCTTTGTGAAGAATGTTTGCTGACCAGAAAAATGCAAGGGTTGCTGCTTGTTTTGACCTTTTCTTTGGGGCATGCTTCCTGCTTTTGAGAGTTCTGAAGTCACAAGCTACCTGGTTGTGTCTTTGCAGGAGGCCAGGTTTAATTGGCAGGAGAAAGTGTGACTTTGTAGCATGACAGTTCTTTTTTGCTGTCTCCTTGCCAGTGTCCCATAGCTCTGCAGGTTTGTTTCCCTGTCAGTGATCAGTAGTTCTCCAGGTTTGTTCCTGTTTGGTAGGTGTGTGTTTGTTTGTTTGTTTTCCCAATCAAAATAACATTTTTAAATTTGGTTTCCCTCTCTTGTGAACTTGACAGAAGTTAAAATTAATGTTTTTCAAATAAGTAGGTACAGTTATTTATACAAGCTGGAAGCACTATGTCTGCTAACTGCCGAGTCAAAATATAATGACTTAAAGATTTCACCTACAACACAGTCTGTTATATAAATACGTATCTCTAGACAAAACATTCAGGAGTAGAGGCCTGAAAATACTAATCTTAGTAGGAAGGACCATAAATAGTTGGAAAGTATGGAACTTCAGCTGAGAACAGTTACTGACAGCTGTGTTTATGATTTTCTGATTTGATATTTCTGGGTTTTACATCCAGGTTGCACTTAATATTGGAAAGGTTACCCTGATGCCTGGAAGATGGTGAGTGCATGGTGATTCCTTCCTGGGAAGATCTTGTTCCAGGGACATGGGATACCAGGATGCCCTGAACCACATACGGTGGCTGAAATATTTTACAGGTAATGAAGTGTAGGAATGATAGTGATTAAAATGATGTTTCTGGCTCCAATTATATTATTGTTTTTTCCTACCACAAGTTTGGTTTACGTTTTTTCTGTCTTAATTTAGACTTTTTTTTTTTATCTACAAGCTAAATTTCTTAAGAGGCAAAGTTTCTCAATGACATGGGTAGCAGTAGAGTGAAAACAGGAGATTAGGAAAGAGGAATTTTCTTTAGTGCTCAAGTCTGCATAGCACTGCAGGAGCTGATGAGGAACATGCCCATGAGGGTTGAAGTCATTCTCTGCAATGCTCTGTGTGGCAAGTGAGGCCAACATCTTGTAAGACTCAGAACACACAGTGCACTTGTGAGAACACCCACTGGAGAGCTGCAAAGTAAGAAAGTGATGCCATCATTCTTTTTATAGCAGTTAATTAGTGAACCCCAACTGCTAGCTCTTAATTTTCAGAAGTTACTATCACTTTTGGAAAGAACTTTAAGGACAGGTTAGATGGGCACCAAAAACGTGTCCATGCCCATGTTATACTTGGTCACCTGTGCTAATAAGGAAGGTTCTCTCTGGAAAGATCAGCCCTGAAACTTCTGGTGTCATTTCATCTCAAAAGTAAGAAGTCTCTCCACGTTAGCAGGCATTCACATCATCTGTACAGACAGCTCTCCTGACCAGCACAATGCTGAAGTGCAAAGGTCTATTTTCATTATTTAAAGGTCTTAAAAATGCAGCATCACAATGTCAGGTGGGTGTAGCAGAAGCCCTGAAGCACCTGGCATCAGGTGGTGCAACATGAGAACTATTTAGAATTGAATATGGAAAGCAAAAAAAATGGAGTGGTCTGGCACACTATAATGGATTTAACCCCAGTCATCACTACTTTCTTTTTCTTCATCCTTTTTATTAAAAATAATTCCAAAGTGGAGGCAGTAAGACCAATTGGATGAATGATGTTAAGAATTTTTTCAAAGCACTGCCTGTTTTAGCAGTGAGTAATTCTAAATTGCTTTACTTTCATCAGGATTTTAAAATGTCAGTTAATACATAATGACACTAACGTTTGTTTCATATGTACAATAACGAAGTGGATAATCGTGTTCAGTACTAAACGTGCATCCATGTGAACCCCTACCTTTCTGCTGATTAGAGGATCCATAGAATAGCAAATTATGTTGAGAGAGACAGAACAGACTTCAGAGGTTTATGTGTCTATTTACTTGTCTAGGCTGAATACTGAGTCCTCTCAGCAACCTGTGTCAGAACTGGTGCTGAGAACAGGGCTGTCTGTGATGGTTAAATCGCCAGCTAGCTCAGCTGTGGGGAACCCTTAACACCAGCACAGACCTCTGGTGCTGATACACATAAATCAACTTAACCCCCTGCTTAAGTCAGCTGAACTTATTTTGGCTTCTAGCTTTGAAGAATGCCTGAGTGCTGCACAGACAATTTCTGTAGTGCTGTTTAAGGTGTTATTTCTTTCCCTTTCAGACCAGATGTTTATGCCTGTCCACTGAGATTTATCCCCCTTCCATATTTGAATGGGCAGAATAGGTCTCATAAGCACTCTCCATTCATATCACTGCAAAGACTGAGTGAGTTCTTATTTGGTTCCTTATTTAAGATAGGAAAGAGTCCAAAATGTACTGGGCAGGTTTGCAGAGCTTAAGGAGATCATTTTACAAAAGGAGGTTGAGCTTATGTATCTGTGAGTCAGGCAGAAAAGAATTCATAAAGCTACAGCTCATTTGAGCTATAATTTCATGAGGTGTTACCTTCCAAACCAAGACTCCTAAAGGGACAACTGCCTACAAAATAGGCTTAGCTTAAATGCCACTGAAGTATGTCTAAATTTGCACTGAAGTGGGGGGAAAACACTCCATAATTTGTCCTGTTGTGACAGAGCACAGCAGTAACAGCTTAAAACACCAAGGCTCTTACTTCAGCAGTCTCCTTACTGACATCAGATGGGCACCCAGAGTCACTTTTCTTGCATGACCTATACAAAAAGTAGACTGGGCCCCTGTGTTCTCTCCTGGATCTTAAGAAGTTATTAAACCAATTCTTTCTTTTGAAAGCTGTAGGCATTCATGCTGGCATCCTCAATAAAGCTGGGACACAAACAAAAAAGCAAACAAACTAGTCACAGTGGCATTCAATGCACTTAAACTTGGAGGAAATGAAAATCAATATTTGTCAAATGGAGAGAAAAGGTAAAATGGACTGAGGAAAAATGTCTGGCTTTCTTAAAAGCCATTAGTGAAAATGAAAAGTTAACAACAATACTTGAATTTAATTCCTGCATCAGTGCTGTTTGAACCTATGGTTTTGTTGTTTTCATTCTCTCAGGATGCACTAGCTTGATGTACTGACATTCCTTTTTTGTTAGCGCTGCTGAATGGAATTTTAATTTTAATTAAAATTAACATTTTAATTATGAGTGATTTGGAACCTCAGAGGCTTATCTGGATAGTTTGCTTGTGGTTAAAATGCAAGGGGATAATTTAGGAAGTGGAAGGTTCATCTCTGGTTCTGAGCATGTGTGACCTCAGCCAGTTGCTCCAATCTCCTGATGTGTTTTGTAAAATGACTCTAACAGCAGTTCCTTATGTTTAATTTTTGCTTATTTTGGGTATTTAGATAGGAAACTGTTCTCACTGGTCTTTTACAATGTGTGTATATCATACATGGCTACTCTCTGGGAACATAAATGGTTATAAAATAGCCAACACACAGCTATTTTGCATTTCATCATCTACTGGAACATCTGGAAGTTCTCTGCTGGTACCTCAGTACGTTATTTGCCACTTAATAGATGAAGTTCAGAAGTTAATCCTGTATTATATATGCTTACATTTTCACTGTATTTGTATGATCAAAACATTAGATTTTGCAAAAGGTCTCAAGAGATACTGTATTTTTGCTGAACTTCTGGATGTAGCCACGATCTTTTAAAATTTTCCATGTAGACAAGATGTCCCTTTCTTGGGAACAGTACAAGGAAATAGTGATTGCACTGCTGTCTTGCAAACAGGTACCCAGAGCTGATTTCTAGTTCTGTGATATTTATCACAGATAACAGATTCAGGTAATCAGTTCTCTTTATATATTTCTCATATATGAAGAAAATGGTAAGAAAGAGTAAGCAGAATTGTAAAGGTCATTTTTAATCAAAAGAAAAATGCTGGATAATATACAGTGTCACAGTTTAGGGCCAGACTTGTTGCCTTAGTGACCTTCTGGTTTGTTTGAGGGTAGTGTGTGAGGCAGGGTGATGTGAAAGGGTTCCTGGCCAGAGTGGTGTAGTGGAGAGTGCACTGAAATAAACTGTGCGAATTGGAGTCCTCTGCTGCTGCTGGTTTTGGTGCCAGTCTTTAATATTTTCTGATGCTCTACTGCTCATCTTGAATGACTTACTTTTTAGTTGAAAATTAGATATTGAAAATATTAACAACAAGAAAAATATGGCCAGCAATTTCCAACTCCCTGGCCCCTCACCTCTTTTGCAATTTGGCCTAAGTTTGAAGCTTGTTCAATGGTTTATTTTGCTATTCTAATTTATACAATGCTCAATTTAAACCATTCCAAAGAGTCATGTTTTTTAGAGAGTTCTACCCTGTCTAATAATCAAGCTGTTAAAATGTGTTGACACAAAGTAACTTAAAATCATGGCCCAAGTCCCATGACAGTGGACAGTTACCAGCTGACATCCTAGACAAACACACTGAGATCATCTTACTGCCTCCTGCCCTTCTGGACAACAGTTTCCCCACAAAAAGTAATGATTTTTTTTAGTGCTATCAAAGGAAATAAATTAGTCTGTTGTGTGGTTAGTTTTTATGTAAACAAGTGGCGGGGGCAATGTGCTGATGGAGCCAGGATGTTGTCAGGTGCCCGTAGCTGACATGGGATGTGGCTGTGGGGGGATGTATGCAGTACACTCTTAGCTCTTTGTAGAGGGTCAAATCCAGCCTGCTGCATTTCCAAATAACATTCTGGGGAGATTAGACCTTAAGCAAATGAAATTATTGTACAGCTGGTTACTGTAGAAGGCTCTGAAGTAGCAGGGAGTCCTGTGATGAAGTGATATGTCTCTCTTCAGGATTAGTAGTTGTCTCTTGTCTTCCACCCCCTCATTTCTTTCTTTCTCTCTTAGGGGTTAAGGCTCTATGTAATGTTGACAGTTACTGGAAAAGGTTCTAACAGCGGTAGAGCTGGTGAAAGACAAGACTATTTATAGAAAACAATAAAGTAAAAATAAATGTAAGATTAAATATCAGTAGCTACCAGCTGTAGCACCTTTTCTCTTCCTCCTGTTAAGTAGTAAAATCAAAGCATAATTTGGAAAGGCTCCCTGCTGGAATTGGAGAAGCCAGTTCATTTTGCACACCAAAGGGAAGTTGAGATGTTCATTTACAGGATGGCGTTTCCTCAGCTTCTGCAGAACCATTCCCCAGCTGAGATTAGAAGCTTGCAGGCTGCAGAAAGTGAGATTTTTCTGCTGGAGTATAAAACTAAGCTTTTGTTCTCTCATGGTGAGTGGACATCTCGAGTCCTCCCAGAGCCACCATAACTGTCTAAAATGATGGGTTGGAGATGCATTTATTAGGACAGATTTCTGGTACAGGAGACTTTGAAATGACTGAGGTGCAGTAAAATGGCTCAATCTGCCCTGTTAATATTCACAGTATAAGAAGCGATGTGCAAAAAAGGTTTTGGCTACAGCAGTGGCAACTATGAAAGTGTTTTGGATGAGTTTTTCCAAATCAAGGACCTTGTTTCTCTTCAGCAAATCAGATGTACAGAAGTTTCAGGTTATGCTCTGTTTTATTCCTCTCTTCCCAGAGCCCAGGTTGGACTCTAGTTAATATTATGCATTTTCTCTTGTGGTGGAAATAGTTAATCTAAGCACTCTGCTTTTAGTTCCCTCCACCCTCCATCAATTGATTTTTGATATATAGTTTGCTTCTTTATTTCATCTTGAAAGACCGGTGTGGATATAGCACTGTCATTTCGAATGAATTAATTTCAGTACGGGAAGCTTTTGCTCTCTTCTGATTACATTACAAACAGAGTTTGGCAGATTTGGGGGTTTATTTCTGAGGAGGGTGAGAGTACAGTGGCTATTAGTAGCTGCTGAGCCTTTGGCTAGTCTCATTTAGTTACTATTCAGTCTCTTCTTCCTTCTGTTCTTCATTGTTTCTATGTATTTATAGTTGATTTTTCTTGAGAAAAATATCGATGCCATTATTGTTTGTCAGTGTCAAAATACTTTCAAGTACCAGATTTCCCTGAATTCACATTCAGCCCAATAACCCCAGTTTAAAATAAATGAGAGAGTTCTAAATAATACTTCACAGGATTTTGTTTCAGCAGAGGGAGTGTTGATTCCAGAAGAGTTTATGTAACTGCTGAAAATCTGGACAAGTCACTGCAAAAGACTTGAAATGGAGAGTTAAACTATTTAATAGCGGTCAAATGCTGCTAACCAAATTTAGCCTTTATAAAATCAGAAATGTTACCTCCTTCTGGCTCAGCAATAAACCTACAGTGACTCATCAAGGTGATATTGTGGCTTTTTCCCTTCTGTTGTGGAACACGGTATTGATCAGACTGTGAAATAATACAACAGCTGAAGCTCAGGTAGTAAATATGCATTGGATTGATCTTTTACTAAGCCTCCTGTATCCCAGCATTATTTATGGCAGGAGGATCAAGTCTGGAAAATAACTGATAAATACCACCTTGTAGCACCTGTTTAAGTGATGGGATAGAAAACACTCCCTAGTTTGTTAACTTTAAGTATTGGGAGCAGAAGCGATGTGCACATAATAATATTATGATTCATACAAACCACTTTTCAACCAACTCGATATATTTCATTACCTCCTTTTCAGCAGAAGTATTGATTTTTGTTTTGTGGTTTTATAACACAATTTCAAGGCTGTTGTAGTTTAATGAGCCATGTTCTTATGATGTTTAAAAAGATTTGAAGCATTTGTTGAAATAAATATTATGGATTGCCCAGCTCTTGTCACCTCTTCTTTCTCTCTGCACTTGGTATCAGCCCAGCATAAGAATGAATAGGGCAGGCAGCTCTGTGGCTTTTTGTATTTGAGATCAAAGTGCTGCTGGAGAACAATAGCAGGCCACACTTCTGTGTCTATGACCACACACAGCAGCACCTGCAGAGCAGTAAAATGTCATTGTTGCTTCTGCAGTTTGAGCACAGAGGAAGCACTACTGAGGTGGCAGATGATTCTAATAATACTTGATGTGAATTGATGGGGAAGGAGGACCATAACACAGAGGGCTTTTTATTATAAGCCTTGACTTCCCAAGCTGTGAACAACAGAATACTGCACCTGTGGACTTTCTTCAAATCAACCATTATGGAAAGTGACAGATTTTATTAATTTAAGGAAGAACTTTTCAAAATGGGAAAGTTGTAGTTTATTTTGGTGACATGAAGAAAGAAAGCAAGAGATATATTACGTATTTCCCACTGCTCATACTTTTCTCTGTGTGTGATGTTTTTAATGTTCTATAATAGAATCACAGGGGCATTATTAGAAAGATTTCATCTTTTCCTCTGTCCTTTTAAGATAAAACAGCTTCTATGGGATTTTTTTTTTCACTTTTACCCATTGTTTCATGCCTTAGATTAGATGAATAATGGAATTAACAAGAGAATAAATCTATTGGTTGAAGAGATATATATGATAATTTTAAGAGTTATGTAGGATAGCTGAGGTTGAATAAAAAAGAAAATTGGGTGGAAGAAGCCCTCAAATTGTTCAAATAGAAGTAGTTTATACCAGGCAATGTCTGTGCAGTCAGTTCCTCCCTTGTGCATCCATCTTTGGGAAAGTTCTGGGGGGGCAGGATCTGAACGTGAGGGCTGCAGGACCGTGCTGTTGTCAAAGGCAGGTGCAGGTAAATGGAGCTGACATACATTTTTTTCAATGGAGAGTTTACTTTCAATTCTGAACAGGTCAGATTATCAGTTTTATTTGCAACAGCAGTGCACCACTGCTTGAAGACTTCTTCTAATATCTCTATTCTGGGATTAAGACAATATATCAGTCTGGGTTTTAGAAAGAAATAGAGCATCAGTATTTGTTTCTTCAGGTGGCCATCATGTGCCCTGTAGTATGACAGAGATACTGCAAAAGTTGGAAAGATTATATGGCTGGCAGTCTGATACCAGACTGATTCCTACCTATACCATGAATTAACTAAGTGCAGGATCTGATTTATTCAGAATTCTTCTCTTACTTTATCTATCAGACTATGTGGCCCCAATCTGACTTTATTATGGCTGCAGTGATTTTGCTAACCATAGACACAAGCCTCTGGTACCCATATGAATACAGACACATCCAAATTTTTGTGTAGGTGCAATTAATATCCTGAAGATGATATAATTCAGGTTGCCTTAAAAACGGAACACACATAAAAAAGGAAGTCATTATGAGCATTTTATTATCTTCATATGGATATAGTTTTTACACTCAGTTTTGAAGGAATCAGAAGCTGTAATTCATGTAAAATTAATGGCTAAGAGTTGACAAATGAAGCATAAAATCGACTGGATCATGATTATTAGCTAAAAGCATAGTGCTTTCTGGTGGTTCTTTTTATTCTAAAAATAAGTCCTGGCTGAACTAAAAATCACTTGCAGGAAACCCTTAAGTAAAGTGGTCATACAGAGTAGTTGGTGGAATATTACACTTTTCATTTGCACAAACAGATGGTAAGCTTGGCCATAGATTTAATCAGGGGGTGACAGACAGGTAGTGCTGTTGCATATTTTGGATGGAAACTTCTTATCAGAGAGACAGTGTTTTGTTCAATAGTCTGTGTACCAAGCAAGAGAAGCATTTGCCAGATACTTTTATTATCCTTACTTTAACTTACTATTGGAGTTAACACATACAAGAAAGCTGCTGATTTATTAAGTCAACTGTAAAACCTTTGTTTTGATTTATTCTTTCCTCCTCCTCCTCCTTTTTGGCAATGCATATAGCAATCCAGAACACCCTGATATGTGTCTGTGATTAAACTTGTAAGCAAATAACTGCCTTAACAGCTCAGGATTCATGGATCTCTGGCCTTATTCTTTTTAGCTAACTTTTTAGATAAGATTTTTAAATCATTTGTTCCTCTTTCCCTTCCCAAAACCTAATACCTGGTAACCTTAGCAAATACAATCTGTTTCAGAAGAGAGATTCGAGCCAGTGCAGCCACTGGTGTGTTTTAATGTCACTGCAGAGATTATGTTACCTTCCTAGAAACAAAATCTTTTTTTCTCCCCTTCACATGGAAGTCCCCTGATACACTTGTCAGAGACCATTTGTTATGGAGAGTTTTGTGAAGCAATCAAAATTAATTCACAGTGATCTTTTCACCCAGAACCCCCAGCTTCAAATAATGGGCTTTCTCAACAGGTGCTCATTGTGGCAGTTTGACTCCAACTTGCCAGACTAAAGAGTTTATTCTTTAGCCATATTTAAGAATAAAATCCTGAGCTTGTAATTTACTAATCTTAAGCAGCTGCCCAGGAAGGCACACCTGCTTAAAGGAAGTATTTCTTGTCTTTGTGATCTAAAACCTAAGGATGTTTTCATATTTGCCTATTTTCTTACTTAATAAAAATCTCATGTATGACTCACTAGAAAATCTGTCCAACAGCAATGCCACATAATATCACAGTCTTATTAGGAATCTAATTGTGCTGATTGTTCTTGCAGGGGAGCAAAACTCCTCCTGAAGACAAAACAAGTTACTTTGATTTTTTTTTTTTCTTTCCCCTGAAGAGGATTTGTAATAGGTTTCATTGTGAAATAAAATAAAACAACTGCTAAAGGTAGCACTAATAAGCTGTACTCATTGTGAGTGTTGAGAACTTTGACAAATGTTTGCAAATGTCTTGCAGGTACTGTTTAAATATGTTTCATATGAGCTGCAAAAGCAGAAGTCTCCTCTTTTTTTAATATGTATTGAAGTCCTGTGTGGGAAGAAAAAAAAAAAAAAAAGAAAGTAGATAATTTGGTTCAGTAAAAGTAAAACAGAATGTATCATTAGAAATAGCTGAGCTGCTGCTGATACCAGTAGATCATATTTTCATTTCTTTAACTGTACGTAGGCAGGTAATCAATGAAGTACTTTGCCAGTAGAAAGGCGTCCCTGTGGAGGGTAAAGCCATCCTGGCCAAAGCACATTCACACTATTATAATTGTAGCAGGAGATACTGCTGTCAAAGCTGTTGTGTTAAAAAGCAGATTAACCTATAACCATGCCCAAAATACTGCACTAGTTGAACATGTACAAAAGAGTATTTTCAGCTGGCTTTACCAGACTGGATGTAACTCAGGATGAGAACTTCCCGGAGTATCAGTGTAGTATTCAGAACACATGAAGTGTCTGTAAAAGAGGAAAAAAGGGGATTAAAGACTCACTTAAGAACATCCAGGAAATGTTTGGCTTTGTGTAGCTATTATTAGTAATTGATTGTGCTGCTGATAATGTTGCTGTAGGTTGAAACAGGGGGCTTTGGCATTGTCCCCCGTTTCAGAAAGCGAGAAGTCATTAAGCCTCTTTGTTGATCCAGGTACCTGAAACACTGGGAGCCTTCACCAAGCCACCTACACGTGACACTGCCCAAAACAAAGGCACACGCAAGGGCTCCCCGGCTGTGCAGACAGAGAGGCTTTGTGGAGTATTACTTTAGCACAAGTGTTTGATGGAATGATGCAGGAAAAACAGCTTGTAAAGAGAAAGGAGAAGCAGTAAAAAAACATCAGTCAGAACCACATGAACACTAGAAGGCTTTACTTGAGAAAAGTGTCAAAGCTTTTTAAGTTAAATGTTGAGAAAAGAAAGCTTAGAATTAAGAGAAAAGAAACCATCTCCAGCTGTCTAATTCCTCTTATGTACAGGGAAAGAGCATTTTGTTTGTGCCAGAGAAGAAGCTGACTTTATCATCAATTTGTCCTAATGGAAAGAGAGTTCCCTACACATTGCCTTGCTAATCAAGACAAAAGGGGATGATATTGCTTTTTATTTCAATAGCACCATTTATTTAGGACTCTCAAAATATTCCGTAAATGCAAGTATTGGACAACAGTAGTTCCTTTAAAGTAGATGGATATAATTTTATCTCCTTAGCAAAGAAGGGGACTTTGCTAGTGAGGATTAGTTAAGCAGTTTGCCCAAATTCAGCAGTGACTTGGTCACAGAAATAACAGAATCTAGGGCCCTGATTCCCCTCTTATTTGTACTGGTTTAAATCAGATGTAAGCAAGAGAATAGTCATGTCTCAGTGGCTGCAACACCTGATTCCTTGATATAACTATGAAAGTAATCAGATTCCTTTCTGAAGCTCAGTGGAATACAGAAGTCCTGATGGGATCCCTTGCCCTTGCTATGCTGTTTCACAGTGTAGGTCACTAGGACATAAATGCTGGGCTGAAACCTGGAATATAGAAGTGTTTATACTGTACCACCAATGAGCTGTACTCATTTGGACTGTTGAGAGCTTTGACAAATGTTGGTTCATCTCATGCAGGCACCATTGCACTATTTATATATGTTTCATATGGCCTGCTCTTGCACTATCAAAAGCCAGTGCATTCAGTGAAGTCTGTACGTCATTAGCCACCAGTTATTTCCCAGTATCTTATGTTTATTTCAGCTTTTTTAATGAGTTGTTGCAAGATTTTTCAGAGTAGGAAGGGATTGTTTAGGCTACCAAACTAAACACCAAAGCGTTTATACTGCTGTCTGTGTGAAGAAAATATTACCAACCTGTGAAGCACACGAAACAGTCCTATTGAATTAGATAAAGCACTAATGTGGAGTCACTCATTTACACCCATGTTTTCAAACATACTGACTAGGATTTTCATACTCCTAACCTGAAAGCATACCCAGTAGATTTTAGAAGCATGGAAGTGGGTGAATAAAGTGGAATACTGCATAAATGCTCATAGACAACTTATAGCAGCAGAGGAAACTACACTGTAGCACCATATTCATGTAGGATAATGGTAATTTGAAACCAAGTAACCTTTGTATAATCTTGTCTTCCCATTAAAAAAAATCATATTGCTGTAGGCTTAGAAATCAGCTCAAATGTAAACAAACAATGCAATGATTTCTTCCTGAAGCTGCTCTAGTATGACTTACCAGCTGTTAGATGTATGTATTTGCTCCAATGGAATATTTAACTTCAGTACAGCTGACTAGTTTATTGTTGTTGATGGTATAACTGATTACTTTGTTGCAATTTGAGATGTGAATAACCTATATGTTCTTATCAACTACTCTTACCCATTCTGAGGCTTGGGGAATGAAGAAGTTATCTGCTGTCAAGTACTGCTGATGTAAAAGTGAAGTCTATAACTCTCTATTGAATTAGTCACTTGTGCTTCTTTTTCTCTCTCCTCTTGCAAAGGTTATGCTGTCACCTGGCTTTGAAACAAAACATATATCCTGGTGTTACCTTTTGGGCAGCTCTGGCACCCTCTCCTCTGCCATGGCCTTGTGGCTGGGCAGAGCCCAGTCTGGCTGGAGCAGATGGGATCTGAGGACACCTCTGGTACTGTGCCAGAGGTACCCAGACATTCCCTTTGCCATGTGCCTGCCCTGAGGTGTGCCAACCATCAGGGTGTGGGTGTGAGGATCCCCTCCTCTGCACGTCTCTCCTCACAGCCCTACACAGAGAAACTCTCTCAGGTCCCTGTTAGCAACACAACTGTTCACTGGAGAACACTTCTTAGTTCTTGGATTCACACCCTTTTTTCTCTGTGAGTGCATATATGTACACAAAAGAATAACTACCCTTAAAAATATGATTTATGCCATGAAGACTTTCCAGTGTGTGAATTATGGTGCATTAAATTCAAGACAATAGTGTTGACATAACCCCGTTTCATTACTTGCCTAAGTGAGAGGTTATTCTGTCAGGTTGCTTGGATCTCATAAGCTGTGTTGGCTGTTTCTAAGCCTCCACTGGGTACGAGGTCATTTTGTTAAGATAAGCATTCCCATTAAGGTCACTGGCATGCTTCCTGTGCATTGGCAGCTGGGATGGATGTGTGAGCTCCTGGCAAATAAGAGCCTTATAGGTATGAATTTTTTTTATAAAGCTTGTTTGTTTCTCAAGTTCTTATATTACTGGTCACTCTTCTTCAGCAACAATTCTAGGGACTTAAAATTATATGCTGCCCTTCCTTTTAATAATTATTTAGATTAATGATTTTGCAGCTGTGAGAATATTCCAGGTCCAAGATAGTGAAATGCAAATACAGTTAAAAAACACCTGGGTTTTGTGTTTGGAAATGCATCTCTCAAATTCTGAAATTACATCTTCTGATTCATTTTTTTTCTTAGGTATTAAATTAAGTGAATTTATTTCCTCCACTAGTAGCCTGCCTAATACATGAGTTAGGAATAATGGTGTGTAGTGATGTATACTTTGATGAGAACATCCCCCCTCAGTGCTTGAGATCTTAATGGTGATTACCAGATGGATAAACAGAGGTACATTCAAATTCTCTGCCTCAGTTTTCCATGTGTTTAAGTAATGGCCACAACTTCCTACCAAGGGAATTATAGTGACTTGTGCAAAGGACCAAGTGTGCAGTAAAATACAAACTAGGACATTGTCACTGAAGTCAGACATAACTGAGAACCTGAGCCAAAATACATATCTGTATAGGATGCTTTGTATCCCTTGAGTGGAGCAGCTGCTTGCACCTGATCTACAGAGGGCCCTTCTAAGTGAAGTCTTTCTATGCTTTGGAGTGTATGGGTAGAAGCAATGTTAAACATGGGAAAGATAATTACATTAATGTTTTGGAAATCAGGGTGAAGTCAAGAAAAAGGGAGGTTTTAAGGTGCTGTCTTACAAACCAGTTTGTTTTCCTTTTCACTTTTCTGTAAAATACAACACTGTAGTCAAGTAGTATGTTTGTAAAGTGTATTACGAAAGTGTGCTCGCAAAACAAGGCTCTTTGAGATGGCAGAGAAGGGAGGGAAAGAATAGTGTCTCTTGTGTGACTACATTACAATAGGGCAGTCAATGACATTGTAATTCCTAGGAATCTTTTCTCCAAATGATGCAAAAAACTGGTTGTCTAGAAAGAAATCAACAACTTGTCTGTTTCTTAACAGAGCGGCTATGTTGCCTTCCTTCCTTTTAGTTAGCGCTGCTTGATCTTGTCTTTCAGTGTGTGTAGGATGTGTGAGCCTGGTTGGGATTCATGGAGAAGAGCTGGGCTTTTGCAAAAGCAGATGGGGTGGTGCTGAACGTTGCTCTCTGAGGGACATAACAGGGCTAAAATGCAAAGAGCATGTGAATTACATGGTATGTAATTTTAAAATACAAATTTCATGCTCCAGTCAGTGCAGTGATCATAGTTGTGCCACAGAAGCCACTTTGTCTCATTGTAGAAACTGATTCATTAGCTCAGGTTGTTGAAGGTCATTTATTGCAAGTCTGCTATAAAATGGCAGCTGTAGTTTCTGGGGTTTGTTTTTACTCATATCTGTTTTTACATCCCAGTATCCTTAGGTTTCTATTTTAGCTGTTTTCCCCTTTGGCTGAGGTGGAGTTGCCTTCCTGTGTGTCCAGTTTTCTGAAATACTTGTAGCTACATTTCTTGTACAGGGAGAGTAATGCAGAAGGAGCGGGGGCTGTCCTGTAATAACTCCACGAACCACTGGATGGTGTTTGAGGCAGTCTGAGCTCCTGGGTGAAGTCTCTCTGCCCCAAAGTCAATGAATAGCATGTTGTGCAACTGAGCTGAAGCAGGCCATTTTAGTCATCCAACATGAAACTTTCTGTTCTTCGTGTTTATTTAAGACTGTTGAATTTAGAAGTGTTTAGAAATAATAAACATGCTCAAATGCGATTGTTCCAGGATGATAAATGGAAGATTTCCCATATTGATGTTAATTCAACTTTACCCTTATTGCCTGGAGCAATCTTTAATTCCATTCTTGTTTTAATTAAAATGGGTGGGTTACTCTGGACTGGATTTGCCTTGTTTTCTCCCACTGAGGAATACTTCACACTGTTGGTGGCCACTGAAATTTAAGTAGGGCCAGATTTACTGAGTTGTTGCACAGCACCACAGGGCCAGATTTTGTTGCTCCTTCCTGTATGTGATAGCATTCTATGCTTATTTTACGCTAAGGGTGTTCTAGGATTGGAAAAGTAAATTTAAATACTAATTCTGACGTTAAAAACCTTCAGATGACTGCCTGGATCCATGTTTAGTACCCCAGCCCCCTTCTCTACATGAAACACACAATGTATCAGTTGTCTAAACGACTTTGTCTAAAGGACTGAGTTGTGTACTCCTCCAAGATTCATCCTTTAGAATTAATTTTAACTGAGTAAAAGATATGCCCTGGGTGTCAGCAGTGTCTGTGCATCAATGTGTTGCCAACTTATCGTAGAACAAGTCTGGTACTATGTTCTATGTCTCTCTTCTAACTGCTGATTGAAAACTTTGAATGATAAAGTTTAAATTGCTGTTACCTCCTAATTATTTCTTGAATGCTCTTTTGGCCTCATTTTCATTTGTATTACACTCAATCTTCAGATTGATTTGTTCTGGGGGGGTTGTTTTGAGGGGGGGATTGTGGTGGTAGGTTTTGGGGGTGGAGGTGGTATTTTGTTGTTTCTGCTTGGTTTCACCAACAAAACTGAAGTTAGAGGACCCGTGCTTTTAGCTGTGCTGTTTAGTTGACCAATGTCTTTGGGGCAATGCATAGCCAGCAAAAGAAAGCTTCCAGAATAATAGCACCAGGTCAGTTGCTGCCAACCTGAATAACATCAAGAGCATGCACTTGTTTTCCTCTCTTGTCCTACTGCACTATTGAACAAACTAGGGAAAAAAGTATCAGGAATTTTATTTGGCTCAGCATGCTAGAAGTTATTTATGTGAGCATGCAAAGGATTGGAAATGTTTGTGATGTCTCTTCCTCTCTAGCTCAAATAATTTTTTTTTCATCTTTAAAGATAAAAGAGGTGGAAATCTACACTCAGCAACCAATGCTGAAGGAGTGGAGTTTGAAAGACTAATTATGAAATCTGATTCTATATAAGCTTTGATGAGCATGCTTTGACTTGGAATTGCAGTTTCACTAGGCTTGATAAAATCGACAGAGAATTCAGTTGGAAACAGACCTGTTGACTCTCCTGGGCTTTGTATCTCATCCAGAAAATGTATCTCAAAACAATTATAAAAGTAGTGATTTACTACACAAAGTCACCTTGAATCCTGAGCTGTTCCAAGTGCTTTCAACTTACATTATTTTCCAACTGTGTCACTCTCCCTAACTACCTGTGTCACAAAGCATTATGCCAAAGACATCAGCTGTAATTCGTTTTCTTAAATATCTGACTTTAAAATCTGTGTCAGGCAATTTGTATCATCTGTCAAACAACTGTCAGAAAGGGCCAAGAGGGAAACACCTGAGAAAAGCATAGTACTGAAAGATCTGTGTGTGCAAGTGCTGTGTCCTGTGTGAACAGCTACCTGAGGAGATCCTGGAAAACCCAGTAACACTGGCAAGACTTTCTGTATCAGTGTAGATTGGAAATGCAGTCTTGGATCAGATTCTGTGGCTGTTGACCAGTCTCTGGTGGCCTTGGACAGTTGACTGCTTCTTGCAAGAGCTTTATGGCTGGCCTTAAAATGGCTTGTAACACTTTCCGTCAGGAGCTGGAGTCTTAGCCTGGCATCTTGGCCAAATTGAAATTAAACTTTGTCTATCAGAAATTCTTCTAGGGTTTCATTTAATTATTCTTTGTGAACCAGTGCTCTGACTCTCTAAATAGAAGACTTAAACTGGCTTTCCTTTAGTTGTGTGTAGTTCTTTACTGAGTTGTAGAATGAGGCACATTTTTTTCCAAACAGGTTACACTTATTTTTTTCCAGTCTACAATAGTTTCCCATAGACTGTAATGATTATTTTTCTTTGCCTCCTGCCCTGAATTTTTGTGTGTCTTTTCTTCACGCTTGAACAGTAACCACGTTTCATTCAAGTATTGTATGTGTTTCACTGATACCAGTGTTCTGTCCCTAGACATAAATCTGATTGTATGATAAAATCTGTAGTGGCACAGAGAGGTGGAGGCTCTCCAGGATAATGGTTTCAGTTTGGAAAGCATAGGAGTTTAAATCTTTATGTAAAATATTTAGTTAGCTGTTTGTTTAAAAGATAGTCTATGCTTTTACTGTAATGATTTTCTGGAATGTGCAATTGTGCCTCATAATAAAGTCAGTCCTTATCGGTGTTGTTAATAGTTGCTAAAATGAGTGTGGCCATATTCAGTAGTGTAGGAAATCATCTTTCAAGTATTTGTTTTAAAAATGATAGGCTAGTGTCATGGCATGAAAAGCTGTGGAGGCATTAATTGTCTCTTCTGTTACTTTGCTAAACTAATCCATATAAAAAGAGCAGATTAAATTGTCTGACCCTCGTATATTTAATGATTGCAGCTATTTGACTAAGAAACATTTCTCAGGAAGCTGCTTGTCACAAGCTATCAATATTCTTTTCATCCCCCTTTAGTTATTGGTGTACTTTGTTACTCTCCAAGATGGCCTGTCTCAAGTGGTTCTTCAGCTTGCACTGCAAGAAAATGAGATGCTAAATTGTTGCACAAACAATTTGATTATAGTGTTTAATTCCTGCCCTATGGATTTCCAAGATCAGCGATCCTTTTTTTTCTTTGCTTCTTCTTATTATTACCCTTCTAAATGATCTTCCTGTGGCCAGAATTATTTAATTCCTTTTTGTTAAATGACATTTTGACCTCAGCTTTTTCTCTACTGTTGACATCAGCTGGAAAATTGGGTTTCATGTAATACCTGGATGTTGAGAACAAGACGGTGACTTTGTAAAGGTGTCTTTCATGTGGTGGTTGTTGGCTGTCTTAGGCTCATGTTCAATTTTTCAGCAATCCAGATCCTACCACATCACTCTGACTTACCAATTTTGAGTGCACACAACAGCTCTGATTTGATTTAAGCTGTTGCGAGTGAGGAGGTTTGCAGGAGAGTTTCCACTCCCAGGGAGGCTTTGTTGAAGTCTGATGCTGCTGTCAGTGCACTCAGCATCCTGCCCACAGGACCTTGTCATTTCAGAACTATTTTAAAACTATTTCTTAAAAATGTTTTGTCAAAGAAATAAATCAGAGGGAGTTACTTGCTGTAACAATCAACAGTGCTGTGTTAAAGATGCCATAGCTGAACGCTGTGAAATACTGTCAGCTTTGCAGAGTGGTAGAAGCCCAGGCCATTGAGTAAGACTTGTTGATAACAGTGAAGTAACTACATAGTGCTTTGAAAATGAGAATTCTGCCCTCTTTTTCTGGGAGTAAATTAGGTCAGAGTGTTCCCAGAATTTACATTTCAATTAAAAATCACAATAATAACACATTGTGCTTATAGTGAATGACTCCTTCTCAGGGAAAGGTGATATCTCCTGTTACTTTGTTAAAGAAAAGACCCTTCATTCCATCAATGGCAAGAACTCTTCTTCCTTGTTTGTCCTCTTCAGTTAATTTAAACCTGTGTGAGAGTAATACACTGTAATCAGACCTCAGGCCTTCACTGTCTGGATTAGATATGTTTGAGTTTGTATATTTTGGTCTCTAGAGGTCTTTTGTAATATAAAGAAAAAACTTTTCTTTGTTTTCTTTAAAAGTTACACACACCTGAAAAATTGAACCTCTTTCCTTAAAAGGAATTATTCTTTTGGTGTGGGGAGAAATTGTTCTAAAATACACTATACAGAGCAGCTCATGTTGACAGTCTCCTTTCTTTCACCAAGGTTTTCAAATTCTTAATTATAAAGCTATTATTTATGGACCACCAAAGCCTCTTTTTCACATCAATTGCAAAAGAAGAATAATGTTGACTACAAATTTTATTCGTTTGATTTCTCTTCTTGTGCACTTTATTTGCAGAATAGCCACATTCACTATATAGTATTTGTTTCTGAGTGCAATAAATGTTTTTAACAAAATTTTCAAAATTGTCACTGAGTATAGGCATTCAAATAGTAGCTATCCACCACTGTGGGGAGTCTGTGAGACTGAAGAGTAATTTATAGAAATGTAATTTTGTTAAGTTGTCTGTTGTCTATGAGAATTGTGATGAATTGCAATCAAAGCTTTCTTTCTGAACAAAAGAGATTCCATTGGAATTGTGTGTGTGCATGTGTAAAAACTGTTCTGAAGACTTCGGGTAGGCACCTAAGAACTAAACCAAAATAGTCTGTTTTCACCACTTTAAGGAATGCTGAGTAATTTTGTGGCCTCACCTTGAGCAAACAAAATAGGCATTAATCATCTGACCTCTGAAACTTGTCTCAGCCTGAAAAATCTCAAGCTGTACACCTGATTTCCACTTCCCCCCCCCCGCCTTCCCCCATGCAAAATAAAATCAACATTATGGAAAACTTTTGGAACTCATTTGGAAGTTGGTACCTCTTTGGAAAACAGTGCCTTTTTTCCTACACCTAAGTAATATTCCGTAGAAGAAGAAGAGCTTCACAGCATGTGTGTCTTCCACATGTTAACACTCCTTTGCACAGCTTTGGTGGCAATCAGCTGGTAAGCTGAGTCTCTGTTGCTTCAAGATCTTCTTGACTGGATGTCATTGCTCTGTCTGAAAGTCATCACTAACCAGGAGTGCTTCTTTTTGGGATGACATAATGGTGAGCTCATCCATGGTGTCAGCCTCACTTACAACACATCTTTGATCCACTTCTGTGGTACCCTGCTTCCAGTGGTTTTAGTCTTGACTCATGATCTTCTTGTTTTACTGAAGAAATTTGGATTGTTGTTGAATCATATGGTTTTTGATGCAAATAAAATGAAACATTTGTGGGATGTGCATTTTGAATACTCTTAAGATACTTGCTAAGTGCAAGATCAAAAAATAATGCATCCTTGACTATCTCTCTTTGATTATTCTTGGCATTTTTCGGGCATGCTTTCTGTTCTCTCTAATATGAATCCCTCCATTGCTGCTGTTTTTGCCTACAGTGTATTTTGTCCTTTCCTTATTGGTGTTGTCCAAAATTTTGCAAGTATGAACATGCATAAAGTGATAAAAATATACACAGCTTTGATGTGAGGCATTCTACTACCCAACCTCTAGTCTTCTAAATTCATGTCTCATCACTGTTCCACAACTCCTCGAGGTCAATTTATAATCTTCCTTTCTTTTAAAAATTTTTAGTAGGTTCTCTGAATCCTCTTTGTGTGAAGAGTTATGATGTACACATCTTTCCAAAACTAGAAAGCAGCTCTCTCTTTGCAAAACTCTTTTAAACAGTTTATTGTTACATGCTTCTCTCTTCCTGCAGGAACTGCCTTGCAGTAGGTGTAAAACCTGAATGCACATTTCTCTGAATGTCTTTTGTCCCCCTTGAAGACCTTCACTTTGGTTATCCTCAGTCTTTGAACTCCTAGCATCTGAAACTTATGGACATTATGAAACCTATCACGAGGATCTGTTAAAGCGAATGAATGTTCCAGGGGGCAATGCACACCTGAGAGAAAATCCTTGAGCTCAGTGGAGGAACACTGCTTGGAATATCTGCCTGGAATACTGAGCTGTTAGTTCACATAGGTGAGCAGTTGTAAAAAGCAACAATTTAACAAAAAAAGTAGCTGGAGTCGGCACACAAAGTGGTAGGGAAGCAGGTGAGGTCCTGTGCGGATTGCCCGATGTTTTCTCATTAGCGCTTGTGAGAGGGAGGCAGAATGGAGGCTACGTGCACACAGAATGCTAAATGATCTCTGAATAGTGCCTGATGCAATTAAAGCAGGTTTTCCTGTCCTCCTTCTGTACATTTAACTCTTCCTGTGGATGTTCACTGTGGAACTCACTGCACACACCTGTGTGTCACCTGCAGATCCAGTGATTCCAAGGAGATACCAAATTCTGGACAGTCTTATTCTCACATCTTGCCTACCTTTAGGTGAGACACAAATGGTTCTGTTGCATTGCCAGCGATAGGAACAAGGTCTTGGTGGGGCAGCATGTTTGACTAACGTGCCAGGATCTGGTTTTGCCCATTTGCTTCTGGCTGACTGATATGCTCCTTCAAGCCAGGAAAAGCTGCTAAGCCTGTGGTACTTTGGAGAGAAAGGTTGTGATTTCAGCTGAGGAATAACTTTTAATGCAAAGGTAGTTACACATTTGTCAAGAAACAACAAAATGTTTGCATTTGTAAGCAAAGAAATATACATGAAGTGTAAATGTTTGATCTACTGAGAGTCACATGGGTAATATGCTTCATATTTTTTGCATTATCAACGTAGTGATCAAAATATAGTGATCTTTTTGTAGATGTATGAGATATTTAAAAATACATGAATTCTGATTTTTAAGTTTTTTTGCTATGTAATGAGGATTATTTGTAAATCTGTATCTCAGAGATAAGTTACTTGAAAAAGTAGAAAGTTGGTAGAGCCTGCTGTGTGAGTGCTTTCTGAAACAGACACAATATCAGCTGGTATCTGTCCTTATTAGATTAAATCAGCCAGACTTTGAGGTAACAGGGAGTTAGAGAATTTTAATTCTAATGTTTACTGATCAGCATAATAAATAATGCTAAATCATGTTTATTACCTAGTCCTAACTTACTGAAACTCAGTGTTCATTATAATGTTGTCTTACAGAGTTCAGTACTTTTGAGCAAGAGAACACAAGGAATTCCTCCAGTCGGTACCTTGCAAGGAGTAGCTCAAAAAGTACTTCATGCTTCCTCTGATTTAAAGAATAAAATCAGCTCTTTCTCCTGGCAGTCAGGGACAAAGTCTTTTTAACACATGCTTACATGCAACACAGAAAGCACAGTCAGTGCTGGAACGTTTTCTATGTCCTGTGATGGGTAGACCTAAAAAAGAGTCTGAACATCTGGAGGGTTGAAATAAATGGTGCCTTCCAACTCCCACCATTCTGTGATAAAAAAAATCTGCATTTGTCTTTGCATAGAAAAGGTATTTCAGTTTTAAGTGCACATCTGAGCCATTAGATCAGGAAAAAAACCCAAGCAACAAAAATGTCAAAATACAAAAAAAAGTAATTAAGAAAATCTATCTGAAGTAGTGAATGAATTTGAGCACCAATGATATATTTAGTTCAGGTGCAGTCCTAGAGAAAGTTTGGGGTAGAGTTCTCTTGCAACCTTGCTTTGTTCCTACTCTTTCTTGTCCCTTACTATATATTTTCCAAGCTTCTGCTCTGTAGGGCTTTTCTGTTGCAGAAGAACGACAATGCACACAATTCTGTCCATCTCTCTGTCCCACTACTCTCACTTATGGAAAACTCTGGGGCAGCCCTCTGTGACTTGATTATAGATTCTGTTCCTTGGACAGTTTGTTGCAGTGTGGAAATACATGGTGATACTGACGTTTGAAAGTATCACGGTCAACACAACTCTTAAAGAAGCAGCACAGGTTCTTGAGAGAGGTTCAAACATGGGATGACCAGAGAGCAGCTGGTAGGTTTTTGTCTCCCTCTGTCCCTGGTTCTGCTGGAACTTCTGCAACACCATCTTGTCTGAAACAGCCAGCTGGCTGTAGTCTTAATTTCTTTCCATCTTTAGCACAGCTCTGGGTAAAATCTTGGTTTTATTTAGGCCAAGACTTCACTTGATTTATTTGTCTGCATCCATTGACATCCTTTTTGTCTCTCTCTCTCTCTCTCTCTCTTTTTTTTTTTAAGTTACACCAGACTTACTTTTCATCTTCTGTTTTTCTAAGTTCCTGTTGCTGAATCATACTTCTGATTCACTGCATTTATTTTCTTTTAGGTACTTTTCAATTTATGATTTAAAATGTCTTTAAAAAACAAACATCTCATACATTACTTTGCAAGTTTCCTGAGCATCTTTTGAAATATTGCAAATTTTTTCTTTCACCTTTTGTAAGAATTAGGAAGAAAGATCTACTCTGAATATGTCAATGTATAATTGCTTATGCATGTTGGGCAGACAGTGGGATAACACAGATTCAGTGTTGAAAGCCATTGGAATTGGTAGCTCGAGTCAGTTGTATGCACATGCAGTATCTGTGTGCACATGTGTTTGTGCATGTGTGCACATCTGATTGATGGTCACACGCAGTAAGAGGGCTCTCCAGCACCCATTAATACCCCTCAGGAGCAGGCTCATGCAAAACAAAACATAACTGAGGCCTTTACAGGGCCTGTGTGGATCACAGTGGGGACACATCTGTCTTCTTACTTTTAAAAAATATAATAAATGCTTCTCTGAAGTACTGCTCCCTCACTGTCTGTGTAATTTAGTCTGGCTCCACGTTTCAGACTTATTTCTGATGGTCCATATGACAAAAGAGTGGTAGTGCCCCACCAGAAGGTGACAGCCATTGTGATTTATAACACAACTGGGTCCTAAGCGATAGACTGTGAGAACAGACACTGTAAGGATGGTTGTGGGTGCACAGGAGAGAAGGGTTATGTCACTGTTTTATGCAAGGTAGACTGTAGGTCTACAAACCAAACATGCAGAGGAGAAGTGAATCCAAGGAGGAGAATACTCTAGGGAGTGGATTCTTTTTGTATTGGAAATCTGGAATAGTGGTACAAGCTGAAAACTGTTGAGAGAATTCAGAGAAATGTTTCTGGTTCTGAGCCAGAGCTGCTGGGAGAGCTGTGACTCCACACCTGTAGGAGGCTGCACGTGCAAATGCACAAGGGGAGACATACACAGCTCTGGGCCTTTCTAGAGAAAGGGAATTTCCTAAATATTCTTTTAAAACCTTTTCATATTAATAGGATACAAACAGAGGCAGAAAAGAATACAACAAAGTATACCAAGAACTGAGTGACTGGAACTTAGAGGAAATTATGCAGCTTGCTCTCTAAGGTGATACAGTATGGTGTGTTTTGAGCTGAAAAGATCATCTCTTATGAATCTTGGGGCCTCTCATGCAAATTTGAGATCCTTCAGAGGTCAGATTGCTCATGTTAAACTAAACCAAGAGCTTGATTTGCTAGACCACTACATAAAAAATTATGATCGTGTTTCTGGTTGTGATCATGTACAAAATCCTAATCACAACTTTGTATATTTAAAGGAGGTGAAGAGTTTGCATGAAAATATTGGAATGCTTATCTTGAGCCCCAAACTATCTGAAGTGTTCCTGCTATCTTGAAGTCATCTGCTTATAAAAATTAATTTAATTTTGCCATAGATGTAATTGTCAGATTTACAGTGGCCATGGATTTTCTGGTCAGATAATTTTTTTTTTAAAACTATGAGGCAATTCACAAACTCCTCAACTACACAGTATTTCCTAAAACACTTTTCTGTTGTTTTATGTGCAATAGAATTGTAATCACCTGTATTTAAATCTAATGGATTTGAAATAACCTACAGGCTTCCAGTTTAATGAGAGCTAGATTAATGAAAAAAAGACCTTTTACCTCAGATTGCATGACAACATTTTCAAATTACATTCCTGAAACAGAGAATTCACTTATTCCGAGTAATTGGATGCTGACTAGGGTTAATATGTACAATGTCCTTAAATGAAAATGTTCTATTGTAAGTGGGACTGTATGATACCTGAGGCATTCTCAATAGATTTGGTTGGGCTCTGAGTTAATTATACTGCTTGCTATTTTTTGAATGAATTCAAGCATGAATTCTACACAGTAAAGATTGGGATAATTATATTCAATTCTGCTTGGTGCCCTGCTGAATGAATTGATCTTTTAGATAAAACTAGTCTCCTGAGAAGGAAACCTGAAGAAAGCCTGAACAAAGCAACCAGATACAGCTGGGGGCTGGGGAAAAGATTTAATTTTTTCCTTTTTTTTTTTTTTTTTTTTTTTTTTTTTTGCAAATACTAAAGGAGTAGAAGAATCAGAAAGACTGATTTTTAGTCAATGAAGAAGTACTCCTGAGTTGGCAGTGATTTTGTATATGCAGTACATAAAGTTATAATTTAAAGACATTGATTTTTCTAAGCTGTTTTCTCATCAGTGATATGACTGAAAAGAAGCAGCAGTGGGGCACCAGAAAAGTTCAGTGTACACAGGTGTTCCACACTTCAGCAAGGTGCCACAATCACAAGCTGTGGCTGTAGACATGGTGCCAATAATGCTGTCAGCACAACTGCCTCTCCCTCTGCACTTGCAGTGCTGAAAGAGGGTGGACAGGAGAGTGCTTTCCAAGGAACACTTTAAAAGAGGGAAAGCACCCCCAAGGACCAGAAGAGCAGTTGCTCTGAGTGCAAACCTGCAGAGTGTCCTTTGAGGGCAGAGTGCTGTATTAATGTCTCACCTGTTGCATTCCCATGTGTTACGGAAACATCCAAAATTAACATGGAATATTTTCCTTCTTATTATTTTTTTTCATTTTTCCATTTTCCAAAACTGGTTGTACTTGTAATAAAGTGACTGTGATATTAAATACAGAAAAGGTGATCTTTTTACTTAGCTTTTTTCTTTTTTCCCATTGTGATAAGTCCTAGATAAGTCTTTAACATATGATGTTTTGAATTGATTCTAAGTGATGGAGACAGTTTTTTGAATTTTTTTACAGTCCACTGATCTTTTTTCTCTGAGGGTATCTGCAACCAGCATGAAGTACTTCTGTAACTGCTCTGTATTTCAGAAATTACTTCCACCGTATAGTTGAAGATTAATCGAAGTTTTTTGTGAAGGCATAGTTCTCTATGTAACACCAAAAATATATTTGCTCGTTTGTCACCTAAGCAAACATAATCCAGCAGTTTAGTCTCACAAAACTTCACTCTTATGAGTAATTCTTCCCCTGCAGCATAGTTCCCTGTTGGTGTGATGTCAGTAGGAAAGCAGAATTTAGCCCATAACGTTAGTTGGATTTATGGTAAGGGCAACTGTTTGTAACAACTTTTTTGATGGAGTTCCAGTCTCTTAAGCACGTACACTATCTGTTACTGGTATATCATTTATGTAGAGCATACAGTTGTCACTCACTTCATTTAATTAGATTATGGATGCTAAATTATCTACTAACATAAAATGTGCTTTTATACTGCAGATTGTAAAGGTTTTAAGAAGTTTAATATGCTACTTTTAAATTGGTGAGCAGTACCCTAAAGGATTCATATGGGGGGTTGTTTGTTTGTTTGTTTGTTTTTTACTGCAGTAAAATGTGAACATACCACAGTGTTACTAAAGATGGTTAGTTGCAAATGGGATTTGGGTCAGTGAAGTTGGCTAGGATTTATTTTGCAGAAAACAAATCTAGGAGGTATAAAATGGTGAATATAGTAATCAAAAGCTTGTATTTTGGCAGTGAGATCACTGAGTTGAGAACTGAGTATCTTCTGGTCTTTACACTCCAGTTAGCTACAGTCATTTAGGTAAACAAACAATGTATTTATTGCATACGGTTCCACGTTTGTTCTGACTGTTAATGTAGAGTAGCCTATTTTCTGCTCTGTTTTCCAATCCATTAAATGAATAATCTATGTATAGGGTCTGCCACACCTTACTGCATAAATTCTTTGCTTTATTTATGTGTGCATTTAGTTGTACAGCTGGTAAGTCATTTGTTCAAAAGAGGTAAATGGTTGGTTTTGATCCTTAGGCTGTGAAACAAGGATTCACAAAATGGTTATGGTCCTAATAAATTGACTGAAATACTGGGAACAACTTAAAGGATTTGATGTGAGCATATCAATTAATGCTAAGTTCTTGTTTTTTCTGCACTCTTGATTGTATTTTACTGTTGACAGCTCAAGATCTTTAGAAAGGTTTAGTTATAAGACTTCCTAGGAACACCTTTTCTACTGATGTTGGCTTCTGCTCTTGTTAAAAGTGCAAGGCTACACAAGCAAATCCAGTCCTTGCCAATGACTCCTAAAAACATTGTCTGAATAGCCCATATTCTTGATGTTCTCCCAGGTTTACCAAGAGTTCACCTTAAACACTTCAGCTGTAGAATCTGCACGTGCTTATGCTGTTTACAGGAGTAACTCGGTAGAGTGCTGTAAGTCAGGCCTTCTGATTATCTGTCACGCATGAAATACCTGGTAGATGATTTCTACCAGGTGTAAGGCTAGATTATGAGACCTTGGTTCATACAAATGAGATCAGCAACACTGGTTAATTATTACCTGTTGAAACCAGAGCTGCAGTTCTGGGTGCAGTCAGCACGTGAGGTTCAGGCACTCTAAATGCTGCCTCTTTCGCAGTAACCATTCCCTCACCTCTCCTTGAATCAATGAGAGTTGAGGGGTTTTCCCTCACTGAATTGGGTTCCTGTTTCTACAGGGCTGCTTAAGCCAGACTCTTGTGAGCAATGCAGACTCACAGTGATGGCTGGTAGGGGCCAAAGGACTGGTTTTCAAAGCAGTTGGAAGCTTTTACAAGAAGGGGGTTCCCAGGGGAGTGTGCAGCAAAGCTGTGTTCTGTTGCAGTTGTGGAAGGAGACAGGATTTCTTTCTCCTCACCACCGTTGAGCTAGCCAGCTTTACTCCTGCAGAATTTTTCACTTGTTTCTGGTAAAAAATTCCCATTTTCTATGCCCTATCTTGTTTTCTGCCTGCTGTTGTACTATGATCTATCTTATCATGTTTTGTGTATTCTCTACCTAAATCATTTATTCCAAATGGTGTCTAAACAATATCTGGCAGAATATGTGCGTACAGATAATCTGTGCTTCTTTTCGTGTACAAATCTGGTACTAGGGAATCCTACTCTAAAAATAGATGCTATTTTATAAAAATTCACAGTGATCATTGAAGACTGCACAGGACTTAAGCTGCATGGGGGATGGGGCAATCCAAGTAGTGCGTGCTCCTGAAAATTCAAAAGATGCCTTATTTTGATCCTTCTTTTGTGTTGCCTGAAGGTCAACTAGAATCCCTGGAGTTGTGGACAATCCTACATCTTCCCCTGTGAAGAAAGTACAACTAACACAGAGGAATGCATGTTGTTATGGAATAGAACAGAGGGGATTGGAAAGTACCTGGGAAATGCTGTTAGATGCTACTGTGTTACTGTGGGAATGCTGGCTTTGCCTCTCTTTTAGCCCATAATTGTCAGCTGTCAGGCTTTCAGCACACAAGGTGAATTTGAACCCACACGTGCTGTTTGTACTGCCATCATTGACAGTATTGTGCCCTAAATAGGGTAAAAAGTTACCAAGAGACATAACTAAGTTGAAAAGGGAAAAAAATCAGAAGTGTGTGCTGTTAACCTATTAGAATTTCTCCAAGCAGAATTCCAAGTAAATGTCTAAAAGGTTTTGAAAAACAAAACAACAACCCAGAAGGACATTTAATGGGTACAGTCAGCATGAAGATTCTGTCCTGCAAACCCAAAGACTCTTCCCAGCTGATGTAGGTAAAGTCTCTTTGACCAGGTTACAGTACAATTTCTCTCATCTCCATCATCAGATCAGTTTATTTGTTGCATCCCTGTGTATGATTGCTTTAACCTGTCAGGAAAATAATGGATTGTTGTGTGTATCACCAAGAGGAGGTAATTACAGTATTGTGAAGATCACCAGCCCTACATCAAACAAATAGGTGTGACATAAGGAAGGAGCTCTTTTCACACAGGAGAGTCAGAACATGCAAAAGAAGGAGCAACATAAATGAAAACAGCTGAAAGAACAAAATAACATTATCTCCAATAAAGCATAGACTGCTCTAGTATAATAGCAGGTCCTCATTAAAGGTCTTGTATTTCATGTGTACACTGTAGGTGATGCTGTGATTTTGGTTATGTAATGCACAAAGTGTAGTGCTGGTGCAACAAACTCAATCTAGAGATAAAATGCAGAATCTTTACACCCTCTGTAGCCTCCGAATTTCTGACTCAGATGACAGACAGGCGCATTTAAGAGTAGTAGCTGTTCCATATTAAGGGAGTTGCTCTTCTCTTTCCTAGAATGTGAAAACAGATTCTTTGTGTGAGCCAGAGCTAGTGGGATACTCATCAGCTGGCACGGAACTGAGCAGGTATGGCAAGTAGAAAAGACAGCAGCAAACAGCCAGGCTGGCGTGGGGAAATTTGTTCTGCTATCTGTGATAGCTGGGTGGACTCTTTACCATGACCTATATGCTCCATACATCTCTCATGATGTTAGTCTGGTGTCAGTAATGAGTGTCTCATTCTGCTGTTATATACAGAATTGTAGGTACCATGCAGTGAAATACAATATCATCAGCTGGCAGGATGCTGGCCTGGCAGACCAGGGGTGCCCATTAGTTTACATATTCTGCAGATTTATAAAACAGTGCATTCCCTTTCTTTCCTGAGGTTACACCAAGGGGATCCAATGGCACAGAGACTGTAAGGATAACACATAACAAGGACACTTACCTTGCATGACACAGGGCATATTCTCATGTTAGAACAGGTTGCTGTGTGCTAGAATCCTTCTGGATGAAGAAAAGGACTGATGAGCTTGTTTGGGCTGAGAAGATATCCAGCCTCTTGGCTTTCCTACAAAGGTGAGTTGGCAAGCAGCAGCCACTAACTGCTTTTTGTAGGGTGAGGTTAGGGCTGAGAAAGGGTGAGATCAGTAGAAAACCTCATGAGATCCACCTTGAAGTGTTTCTTGATTCTAGTGCCCTTTTGAAGGTTTTTTGTGAGAAGGCAGACTGAGGCATTTATTCTCTCAGAGTACAGACCTTTTGTGCCAAAAGAATTTTCAATAAAAATTAAAATAGGAACTGAAAGAGAAGAGAGATCCACTTACAAAAGAGTTGGGGACACATCGTGTTTATACTGAGAAAATGCATTCTATCCTTTTCATTGTTTTGAAATGTAAAGAACACAAATGGCTATTAAAGATTTTGAAACAATGAAAAAGTTTAACTAAGCATTTGAGAGCACTGTGTGACGAGCAGCGAAACTGTTTCACTACCAAATAAAGTGCAGTCTGGAAATGCCACTTTATGCTGGTGTGTACATAGATGTGTGCATGAACTTATCAGACATTTGTGTGAAAAGTTCATGCACTTTGTGTTCTTAATTCATGGAGAAAGATAATTTTACATTTGAACCAGTTGTCGCTTTATTTGAACGGAATCCATAAAAAGTTTCCTAAACCAAAATCAGATGAAATCTGCACATTAAAATTAAAGTGTTCTTTGGACCTTACAAGGTTATAGACTGCTGACTGCAGGGATTGCAGCTGACATTCAATAACATTTGAAGCTTGGAAGCAAGCTTTTTAATTTATTTTTTTTCTATTTATCCCTTAGAAGCTGCTTGCTTTTCAGCTGTTAATGCATTTCCAACAGAAATTTTGTAAATTATATTGGGCAACATTCTCAGTGAGAATAGATTGTGTAAGTAACAGTAATGGCTTCCTCCTGCTGCCTCTGGCAGTATGGATATTTGCCACCCAAACTTATTTAAATTTCTTGGGCCAAGGAGCTCTTCAAGGTTCAAAACATTTGTTACTCAGGGACTAAATTTAATGGATAATAATTTAGGAAACAGAATTGATGAGAAGGATTTTTAAAACAATTGGCTGTTGTATATCACAGGCTTTAGTTTCTAACAAGAAAGGTCTTGTGTAAACTAACTTCTTCATATAGGACATTTTTAGCACTATGTTCTTTATCCTAATCTCTATTAAATTTTTTTTTTCTTTCACTAAAATCTGAAAAATATAAGATTCTTTACTTCTTAGACAAAGAAATGACCTGCCATGGCATATATTATAATTTCCAATTTTGAGGTTTTAGTGAGTGTTCCTTTCTCATTACCTTTTTGACAATACCTTGAGCTGGGCTGAGCTGAGGACAGGAATCCATATGTAAGAAACTCTGCATTCCTGGCATTTTCACCAAGAGCAGACTAGTGTACAAGAGGTTTAGGCCTGGCCACAAAAGAAAGTATTTGCAAGATGCTATTTGGTCTGTACTTAACTAGGGAAAAGGTTTGGGACATGAGCTGAGAAAACTCAGAATTATTTAACCACCAACATGGAAATAAAAGGGAAATGAAAGCTTTGTTTCAGTGAGAGTAACAGGGAGTTCTTGGAATTTACTCTGTTTTTACCAGTGCTAACTCTGTTATCTGAGGGATAAAAGTGAATTCTTTCATCTCTTAGTTCACTTAATGCAAATTTTGGGTATTTGCTGCCATGGACATGTTTCCTGTTTGTAGGCTTTTCTTAAATGTGGCTCTGTAAAATATAAGAATTTAGAAAGCTTTCACTTTGGTTTCCTTTGTCTTCTAGAAAACAGTAAGAATGTCACAGGAGGTACTGTGTTAAAAAATTATTTTGGATCAATTGCGTGTTGATTTTTACAAATTTAAAGGTGAAGTGAAGTCTGTTTTAATTAATACTGATTAATGCTCCAAGATACTGATTAATACTTACTGAGTTTAAAATAAATGAGGAGAGTTCAGCAATTGCTAGACTTACTGTTGTTAAACAGCACAAATCCCTACCGTTGTTTTGCTTCAGTTCTTTTGTGGCTGTTAGAGGATGTTATGAGATCTTTGTTTCCCAAGTTAGAAAACTTTATAAATTATTTCTGTTAGACTAATAGCTCCAGATAACAGCAGTTATACTCAAAAAACCCATACATGTAAATTGGCCCCAGATCTGGTTTTTTGACTGGGAAGCCCTGTGAGAAGAGCTGGAGAAGTTGGTTTAGACACAGGGAACAGTTTTCCCCAAGTTCCACAACAAGCACTGTGCTGGGATATCTGAAAACAGAGCTATGAACTGGAGCAAAAATGTGTTTAGTTTTTATAACTTGCCCTTAAAAAACAGTCTTATCTATCTCTGCTCTTTATTATAATAGTAAAGCCGTGCTACATATTTCCATGCATGTTTAACATCTGAATATTTCAGAGATTTGCACACAATCATCAAGAGTAGAACTCATCTTAATTCCTTGACTGATTTGGTGGGGAATCAAATCACAAACCTGGAGTCCAAAGCTTTTGTACCACCGTAGTGTTTATATCTATATATATATACACACATGTACATATAAAAATACATACATGCACACAGACACAGAGTCTCTGTTTTGCTTTTATGCTGCCTCACCTGTGCTAGTCTGACTGCCATGTGTGTGTGTTTCTAAAGTAAAACTGAGGTGTTTCAAAAGTGAGGTTGCAATATGTTTGCAAAAATAGACCAGTAAGTGTGAAATACATTTAAGCTACAGTCATGTGAAAGCTGTAAAGCAGGTGTGGTATACTGTTAATTTAAGATAGTAAGTTTTTCATGTTTTCTTGGAGAAAATGATGCAGGTTTTATTATTCTTTGTCTCAGTAGTAGTGATAGATTATGCCTAGCAACATTCCCCTCCCCGCTTTTTTGTAAAAGTTTTTGGATAACAAGGCACCGCAGTTGAAGTTGTTTTCTTCCTTTTCTCCATTCCAAATGCTTGTATTATCACTTTTGAAGCAGCTACACATCCAAGAAGCTGTTTTGTTTTGTGTTTCTGAATTCTGAGGGTACCCTGCTTGGAGATACTGCTTTTGGGTAATTGTGTGACTTAAAGTAGAGATGTGAATATGTCCCAAGAAAACATGAAGCATCCCATGCATTCTTGCTCAAAACTTGTCCATGTAGCTATTACTCATGTTTCCAGCCTTTGTAGGCTTTCAAGAGGTTTTTCACACTCCATTAGGCAATTCTGGAAAAGAATTAGTTTTTTTCTTGAAGTTATGCCTTTGGTTTTGTTCTTATTACAACATGAATGAAGTTCAAGGAAGTTGGGTATTGTTTATAGTTACAAGGCAGGGAGGATTAAGTAATGACATTCTTATTAAACTTTTGATAAATTAAATGCAATAACAAATTTTCTTTTGTTCTCACCTATGGGACACAATTGAAAGGTATTAACTTGTCATATAGATTTATACACCTTAATAATTTTAAGCAAAAATTTTCAACAATTAAAATATTACCTTGATGAAATTAAATATCAGTACTTTATGCCCTTCTTTGCCCATGCTTGGAACAACTTCAAAAAAAATCTTATGGTGGCAGATATCTTGACAAAGGTATTTGGAAAAAGAATTATTGTGTGCTGTTGCCATGCTTTGTCTGTATGCATAAAGGATGTGACCTGAGAGAAATGGATCTGTGGGACAAAACCAAATGGTTGGCACTGATGTTATCCTTGTAACTTGGGATTATTTCATCCTGTGTCTCCTTGATTGCTTGGAATGAATACCCAGTAGTGGCTGGAGCCTGTTGGGTGCATTCCTGGAGCATGTCTGTGTTTTATCCCATTTTTCATTTCTAAGCCTGTCCTGTGATTGCTTCAAAAGTGGTAAATGGGGATGATTCACACTCTTGAGCCAAGTTAAGGCTTCTTATGTAGGAGGTTATACAAGGTGATTAATATGATCCTCTTGATCTTTATTACTTGAATTTTATTTAGTTTTTATGACTGTTACATAGAAAGTTTTCTGTTTTCTTATCATGACAGTGGGGTAAGTCCCACCTAGAATAGTATAAGAGTAGTTGTTCTTTAACACAATGCTAACTTTGCATAATACAAAATTTCTCATTTTTTTACTTCCAACCTTCATAATTTTAAAATTTTCTTGTCTATTTATCTATAGAATTAATTATTCTTTAAGATTGCAGTGCATGAAGCTGTTAACTGCTGAGATCTTTGGTAGTGAAGTTTGCAAATTTACAGGCAATGTCAGCTTCATTTTCTTACAGTGCATTTCTAATAGACAGACATGTTGAAGTGCTTTAGAGAGCCTATAATTATGTGCTAGTGCTGCAGTGAGTTTGTACAGGCTAAGTGGCTACCTCTGCTTCCCACTCTGTCCCACTACTGAAAGGAATGCTAGTTAGAGATCTGAAAGATAAAAGAGAGAAATCACAGAGTCACAGGATGGGTCAGGCTGGAAGGGACCACAGTAGGTCATGTGGGTCATTTCACCTGCTTACTCAACCAGGGTCATCCCAGAGCACATGGCACAGGATGGAGTTCCAGAGTTCTGGAATCTCTCCAGGGAGGCACACTCCACACCCTTTCTGGAAAACCTGTTCCAGAGCATGGTCACTGGCACAGTATCTGAAGGGGGGGTACAGAGAAGCTGGAGAGGAATTCTTCATCAGGAACTCTGCTTGTGAAACAGATGCTGAAGTCTATTCCAAGTAAATATATGGAATCTTTTCTTTGTAGGGATGTACCTGCAACAGTATCCTGTTCTACTCCAGCACTGCAGCTGGCTGTAGAAGTACTTGCTAGAGAGGTAAAAGGCACGCTCTTAGAATGCCTCGGGCTGGGGGTACATGGAGCCCACGCTGCACTCTGCCACTCTGGGTGCTGGAGGCTGTGTGTAAATGGGGAGTGGCAGCGGCTCCTTGCTGCTCTGCCCCACTTGTCTGAACCCAAGGGAGCTACTTGAGATGCAGGAGAGTTTCTGAAAATGAATCCCATTTTCACATTAAGGACTAATGCAGGACTATAGCGAGGCATCTTAATGTAGGTGAGACATGGGATCTTTTAACTTGCTGTTCAGTTGTAAAACCCATTTCAGGCATTGTATTTTCTGAACATGCCTATATCTCTTAGCATCCCTGCATCCATCAGCCAGAGCTGTATCAAGTGAATGTTCAGTAAGATCACTGACCACACGGTGCAGAGGAATGCTTTAAAATTTCATTAAATCCATTGGTTGCCAGCACAGATAAGTATCTGATGTAGGAACACTTTTTCATATTATTCCTTTAGTAAAAAAGGCCAGTGTAAAAGGAGGAAGATTCTGTGATGGGGGGAGCTTTCTTTTAAAATTATATTTACTCTTTCAATTACCATATTCATTTGTCATTAATATAGAGTATTTTAAGGCCCTACATTTTTGAAAGGGAAAAGGTTGGAATTATGGTCTAGCAGCTGGTTTTGATAGGGTGCAGTGAGCAAGTTAATGCTTACCAAACATCTGAAATTGCTTTTCAATTTCTGAAATCACTTTGCAGCTCTTCAGTTATTTTTTGGCTGGCTGCACTTTATCATATTAATATAATACTGTGCAGGAAAATATTGCATTTAAGTGTTATGATGAAATCAAGCTGTTATGCTGCTTGTGTGTGGTACAGAGTCTATTTTTAGTGGCTTTTTTAGCCTGTAATTGTGTGAGGTTTGGTGCCTTTCAGAAGCTATTTGTCAAGGGAAGAGGTTCTGGTTAGTTTTGATAGGGTAAAATGCATTTTACAGCCTTGCTAAGCCTCATTTAACTGAAATAAACCTCATTTTAGGAGTGTCTGAAGGTAATACCTAGTAAAAACTAGTTGTGATTTTTTTTTTTTTTTTTGGTATTAATTTGGTCAATCATCTTTCTCATAAGTTTATCCAGCTCATTTCTGGATCCATGAATCCTTAAATTTCCTTGACAGCACATATGTAGTCCTCTGCCAGGACCACAGGTATAATTCCAGATGTTTTAACAACAGAAAATAAAATTATCTGTAGCTGGTATTCCTGAGAGCCCTACCACTATTGTGCTGCAAAGAGTTCTTGAAGATTACAACTGTTCATATAATTGAAAGAAAGTGTGTTCTCCGTAATCCCCAAACCAAACTTTAAGAGAAAGTAAGTCTTTAAAATTACACTTGTGTAGATGAAATTTTTATAACAAATTAATCATGACAGAGAGAGAGAGAAGGAAATTTGTTATAAATTTTAGTAAAAGATTTAATTTTATTTAGTCATCTCAATCAAATGGTAAAAAGGCCATGTGTCTTCATTATGTGGTCAGAATCACTGTTTCCTCCAGTATCTATCAGTACTTTATTTTCCCCAGTTGTTTATTTTCCCTTTTTATAAACAAAACATATTTGCCCATCAAAAATCCACAAATGATCAAAAGTACTACATGTATAATCTCAACCATTTACTTCTGCTTACTCTTATGGGCTCTTCACAGAGTGATTTTCCTGTTGAAATTTTCTTCCAGAATAGCTTTGTCTGGTGCTGAGGTAGATAATTTATCAGGACCTCACATTTTTTTGCATCTCATCAGTGTTTATGTTTTCAAAACCTAAATATTTCAGGTCTGATAATAAAACCTGGCTCTTTTTCAGTATCTTTAAATTATTATTGCTGTGGATGGATGTGGAGTTGTTCCTTGCAATGTTCAACCTGTTCAGCAGAAGAAAATTGATTATTTTACTTTTGAATCCAGCAGGTCTTTTATTTTGTGAAAGCCTAGCAAAAGCTCATTGATTTACACCAGAGTTGGTTTGCTGTTTTCTTCAGTCAATACTGTCACATAATAAAAATCTTGACTTAACCAGGCAGTTTCAGCAATGTCTTGTTTAGTGTCTTCTGCTACTGGATACAACCCTGCAGCTTTGATTTAAATAAGAATAAAATTTTCCTCATAACTTAGAATTTGATCACTGTATGTGATGCATCAACAGGAATATGAATTAATTATTTCAGTCCAGGATAGTTTTGCCTTGGCAATTCTATAACAAACAGAAACCACTAATACTGTTCTTATTTTTATTGTATTTCTAAATGCTTGCTCAAGGGACAGAAATTAACTAATAAGCTACAAAATATGAATAAATCATAGCAGATATTTTGAGGGTTGTTCAGATGGACTAAATCAAAGACATGGTGTGTCTAGTGTTAATGTTTCATTGGCTTGGTGCCTTTGAAGGCCTAGAATTAAACAATAGGAAGCACTTGACACAAATTAGGTGGAATTTTGTTTGTCTCTGGCTGAGCCTCCCAGTTTCAGTGAGTTTATTTGAACTTCAAGGTTGCTCTGAAAAGTTCTCTGCAGAAATTGTAGCCTGAACACTGAAGAAGGAACAATTACCTACTTTAGGAATGATGCAGAGGGAAATTAGTGTGGCAGCATTGCTGTGCTCTTTAAGCCCGGCCATTCCAGAGGTGCAGGGAAAATCCAACTGCTTTGTCACCTTCTCACATAAAAATGCAGCCAGTCCCCAGCCAGGAACTGAGCAAACATGTTTCACTAATTTGAGAAAGAGTCAGGCATCATGACTTTCCTTTCTTTTGTGAAAATAGTGTTAGGTTAGACCTATGGATGTCATTGAAAGATGGAATGATTTGGTACTACACTATAAAATTCATACCGAGATCACTAAGTAGAGCAATGGAAAAATTTCATTTGTAGTATAAATAAAATTGATCTCAAGCTGCACATAATTGAGCTGTAATATTTTTCTTTTTTTTTTTTTCATTAAAAGAATGTGATTTGGATTAAAAGAGTACTTATTTTTATTTTACCTGAATTTTCTCTTTCAGGATGCCTAAATTTCTTATAAAAGTCATACAGCTGGATTTATGTGTACTCAGAAATGTCTCATTTTTAATAGCTTATGATCATATCCAATTAATTAATTGTATTTTGTGAACCCTATTCTGTTTTGTCAGTTACAATCTTGGCTTGTAGAGTTTTTCTTCTTCATGTAATGATGGAACAAGGGACTTGGATCCAGCTTTTCTCACAGGATTTGATAATAAATATTACCATGTTTAAAGCATGTAAAGTCCTGCCCTTTCTAATAGGTGATGGGATTCCCTCATTTCATTTGACCATTCTGAAAATGTGCGAAGGAGTGAAGTTTCAGGTGTTCAGAGTACTAAACACTCATTTAACAGCAACACAGAAAGACCTTGAGAAATATGTGTAGCAATGATTAATCTACCATGCATGTAACATCATTACTGCAAACATTGCTTTTATTCAAAGTTGTAGCAGTTTCAAAGGGTCTGTTATCAGAACAGCTGTGGCTCAGGTTCAGCAAGCCAATATGTGGGATTATGTAGCACTCAGGGCCCTAAAGTCTGCAGAGTGTTATATTCATTTTACATGAAGTAGAACAAAAACAGCTAAACAATGGTTCTTTCTATTTCCTCTGGTTTATTTTATATTAGTTTCCCTTAAAATAAAGCGGGATGATTGTTGATTTCTGGTCCAGATTTCTCTGTCTGACAGTAGATGTGTAGAAAGCCTTGGTCTTGTTAAAATTCTAAGAAGGACATTAATGTGTTTTATCCTTTTTTTTTTTTTTTTGTTGTGCTGGTTTGTGTATGTAATGTAGGGATGCACTTATGTAAATACCTGCAGTTATTTGTGACTTCCAATGGTCAGATGAAATTGTTCTTGTGTAGGAGCAATCAGAAAGAAGGGAAATGGAATGAAAGATCAGTAACAAAGTACTGGCACTAGGACAGTGGTTATTATCAGCCAGAACAATAATCAATATTTGAAACAGGGCTATAAACAAGTTTGAGGATTCAAAGAAAGGGAATCAACTTTTTTTTTTTTCTTTTCTGCAGAGAACCTATTGCAGATGCTTTTATCTTAAAGTGAGATGCTCTTTCCAAAGAAAAACATAATGATAAAAACCAGAGTACCCATAAGGCAAGCTCAACTTGTGGACAGTGAGACGACTCTGCAGGAAGGATCTGAAAACTGAGTGTGCATTAGAGGATTAAGGGTCTAAATTTTGAAACAAAATTCACATGCATGATAAGCTGCTTCTCTTATTAACAGTACCTTGATTGTGTTCCTTGTGAGTTCTTAAGTGCACCTTTACTTCAGCTTCCCTTTTGTCCTGAAAGTGTAGATATTAAGTTTGAGAAACAATCCTAGCTAGAATTTCCATCGATAGATGATGAGCAAGAAATTAAACATAAGCTGGTCACAATACACAATGCCCTTGCCCATGTGGTGACGATGTTCAGATAAAGGCAATTTATAAAAGATTAAAGAACTGACTTTTCAAGTACTTTTAACATATTTGGCTAGATGAATGAGTAATTGAGTGTCATCATATGGTTAAGCCTTTCAAACCATACATTAATTGAGATATCCTAAATGTTGACTGAATCCTCAAAAATATGGAAACCAAATGTGGCTCACTGCTATGATCTAATTACATCCTCCTTCTCAGATGGTTTCCTTAATAACTTTAAGGTTATTGATGCATTCCTCATATGCTGCAATACATACATGTGTAGGTCGAGAGTCTCAGTGCATTATTTTTGTGGCTTCATTTTATCTGGTTCCTTTCAGAGCTTTCTCCCCCTTTGGAGAGCTTGTTAAAGCAGGAAAGGAGAGAAATGCAAAGTGCTTTTATTATTCATGCACCACCAGGGCCATAAAACAGGCTGCAAAGGTTTTGAATGTCCTGCCCAGCTCAGCAGGCACCCTGGCTGAATATTGTAGAGCATCACCTCTCCTCAGACATGGTAGAAAAGAACAGGCAGCGTACAGGCAGCCTTTAAAATCTGTAAACAATTTGCATATTTGCTTAAAAAAATGTGAAAGCAGTTATTGATTCAATGGCATTAGAGTGCTCTTGGCTTTAAAAGACATTCAAAATAGGAGGCAATGCTTAAGATCAGTAATAGATTTTATATTTGTGACCTGAAAAAGTAGCAGTAGCTCATAATCTAAAATCAAGTGGTTCCTTGTAATTTTTGCTCACATATTAAGATTTCCTTTTGTGTCCTTCACTCATCTGTTAAAGCATCTGTGATCAGCTTCCCTTTCTGCCAAAAGATGGCAGGAATTTCAGGATTTTTTTGAATATAGCATTATTTGTCCCATCATGCAGAGCTTTGATTGGGCCAAATTTACCAGTAGAGAGTAAATGAAACAATGAATATTTTGTCACGAGAATGTGAAGTTCTGCTAGTTTAGTTACCTAAATTCTGATTTCTGTGAAGTAAGGCTGATACATTTTTCTTTTTCTAAAGCTGTTAGTGCACAAAGGGTGCATATAGCTTCTTTGGGTGACCTAGAGCAGAGGAGGACCTGTTGGTTGCAGCTGCAGTATCCGACTGCTGAGTTTTATTTTCTGTTGCCCAGAGTGCAGAATGCTTTTTCCCACAGTTGGAGGTGTGTGTATTTGCTGGATTTCTGACTCATTCCAGTGAAAGTACCCATTTTTATCATTGCTTTGTTTACAAGTGTACAGAGTACAAAGGCCTTTCCTTTAATTTTATCTCAGGGTAAAATAGCTAATCTGTTTTGACATGCTAACTAAATGACACTCAAACTAGTATATGGACTAACTCATCCATAAGTCATTTCTTTTATACACATGTACTGCTGTGTCCAAGAAAAAGAGTTATATTGGCTGCAAGAGTTTGAATAATAATGGTCATTAATATGTCGAATTGAGGGTCACCACATTCATCCCACATATCAAATCCCCTTTCAATGAGATCAGTTCCATCAGCTGTCAGATTCCATTAAATATATCCCCCAGACCTACTGACCAGCTGACAGTAGAGAAACTCAAAACCATACACCCACTATTAGCATTATAAAATGTGAAATCAGCTGGAAGGAATGATAGCAGAACTGAAAACAAAATAGATGAAAATCTGTAATGCCCTTGTGTCTTCCTAAACAGAAACCCCTAAGAGTTAAAATGCCCCCATAAAACATGGAGGTAAAAACAAAGGTTGTCACATTGTTTTCTTCATAACCTATAATGATTCTTTTACCTTTTGTTAATGCAAGATTTGCATAAATGTTTCATGAGGTTAATACAATGCATAAACTGAGCAGTTTATTAAGCAACATCTGTGCTGTTTTCTCAGATAATGCAGTGTTGTTTCCAAGTCACTGAAATATAACCTATCATAAGGTTTTGGTTGTTAAAATACTTGTTTTGCAAGGCCTGTGATCACATCTGACATTTTTAGCAGATGCCACAGTAATACAAAAGAATTCCTTAATACCACAATATGTGTTAGCAAAGCACCCAGTAAGGAGTGGATAATATTCCACTGAGCCGGTATCGTTCAGTACTGTGCATAAGACATGAGAACATCTTGTGTGTCATCTTTCAGATAAAAATACCCCATTTCAAAACTAGCACAACTGCCCATGAGACTTTTATCAAGTGAGATCTTATCATATTTGACAGTTTTTGACTTTGCCATAAAATCACTTTATAGTTTTTTTTAAAAAATTAAGAGTGGGCAAAACTTTGCACGGCCACAATTTTATCTTGATATTGGTGCCATATGGGAGTCTTTTGGCAGAGAAAAAAAAAGTTATGAGACCAATAATTTTTAATGAAACTTGGCTTAGCTCTTGAAGCAGGTCATGCAGATAAAAACTGAGCGCATGAATTCTGTAGCCGTATTCTCCTGTTTTTCTGGCAAAGATTGGAGAAATGTAGTTTCAATTAAACCAGGGCATAATGGAGATATGTTTTATATTATTGATTCTGTAAGAAATAATTTGGGCATTTTATTTCTTTTTTTCTTATTTTTTTTCCCATGTGTTTAACTTACTCGTCAGCGAGAAATATGGTTATTCTGCTCTTTAAAATTTCCATTTTTATCTGCCTTCCCTCACAAATACCTGATTTTTTTTGGTTGTTAATTTGAAATAATTTCATGTTTTCATTGTAAGACATCCTCGAACTGTGGGTATGCAGGTCCTACTAATGTATGGATGTTTTATCTTTGGCTTAAAGGTTTTAAGATTACCATTGAGGTAGGAAAATAATTTTTTTGGAAACTTAATGATATGATTGCAGCAATTAATTTGCTTTGTAGAAACTTGTACACTGGAGTTTATGCTTCTGTGTCCATGCAAAATGTCCGCTGACCATTGAGGTAGTCTTTGTGAGAGAAATTATGTTGATTGAGTATCCCAGCTAAGTTCCAGGTTGGGTGACAGTGGTCCAGAACCTGAATAGCTTCTTGTGTTTCCATTTGAGCAGATATGTTTATTTTCTGATCTATCTTGGACAGTGTTAGTTTGCTTTTGAACAGTTGCCAGATACTGCAACATGGGAGAAAGTTTCTCTGCTGCTGAAGGGCACTTGCCTCAGCAGGAAAATGCACCAAGGTGCAGAAAATCGTAGCAAGTCAAACCAAAATTGTGCAACTTTATATGGCAAAACTCCTTCTGAAGCTTTGGCTCAATAACAGAAAGGAAAACACTGAATCCAAATGAAACAAGGGAAATTTAGGTAGTAATAAAGACACAATTATCCCATTAGAATCTGTCTGGAATACTATTGTTAACACACAGTTAGTTTCAGTGTGAACTTAGGATGCACAAGGAATGCAAGATCAGACCCTATATAATGAAGGGATCATTTACACACATTATCCCCACAATGAAATGCTGTCACCCCTTGGCAGAAAACACAGCTGCTTTTTAAAAGCTTCTTTACTGTAATAAGTGTGTAACTAAAGCTGGTTGAAAAACATGAAAATTATTTTGTGAAACATTTTAAACTTTCATAGTTGTCTCCATTTTGCAGGTTCACAATAGAATATTTATTTCTCCCCCAGATTTTAAACTATTCTGTTCAGAATTGTAGATAATTTTGAATTTTAAAAGATTTTTCAGTTTCAGTAAACTAAAAATATTATGATTTAAAAATTACTTTAAACTCTGCAGGATATTGTTATTAAAAACAAGATATGTTGCTAGCATCTAATTTTAGGGAAAATAATTTTGAAAGGGAAAATAATGGCCAGAACTTCAGATAAAAATGTTGTTTTAATTTTGTGTTTGATCTTTAGAAGTCATTAGGGATTTCTTATATCAGAGGACCCAACAACCATTAGTATTGATGTAACATGTAGAAGTCAAAGGCACCAGCAGACCCCTGATGGTTTAAACATAAAGATTCCTCCTAGCCTGTAAGTCAGAAAGCAGACTTACAGAGGAACACAAGAAAATAATGTCACCAGTGTTGGTCATGCAGATGTAAAATTGTTTCTCTTACATGCAGAGATCATTACTTTTCTCATTCCTTTAGAAGGAAACATATCTTGCTTTTGTTTTTCAGTTAAAATATAAGCAATATATTAAGGGCAGTCTATTACAAACAAAACTACTTGACCATTAGAAGTTCCACACTTGGAACAGATGTGATTTTCCAGTCTTCCTGAGAACAATTTCTCTGGGCTTTTTTTTTCCCTTTCTAGTATTTATTATCTCTGTCAATAAATGCTATGCCTCAGCTGTGATGATGTTACCCAATCAGGTGATCTTTGCCACTGGTCTGTACTGCTGTTGATGTGGTTCTACAATTTGGATCACCATTTACACTTGGTACATTTCCTTTGCCAGGAGTCTGTTCCCTCCTGGCACCAGGGACATGTCAGCAGGGAACAGTTTGGTTGTCATCATGTATTTGGCCATCATTCTCAGCTTTGCTGGGACACTGTGTTCCTTACAGTGACTCACTTACTTAGGCCAGTGGGACAAATCTATTGATAACAGATCTGCTTACGTGTCCTAGCTAATTGGCAAATGGTATGTTATGTTCATTCTGGCTAAATTTCACTAGACCTAATAAACAGGTGTCTACAAATTCATCAGAGCAGAAGAAAGGTGGTCCTTATTTGTCCCTCTGTTGGGACTTCTGCCATGTCTTCCTGCTACTTACTCAAAATAATTTGATTCATCAATCTGGCAAAAGTAATTCCCCACCCAGAGAGGGTTATAGTTTCCTGAGGTCTTTCAAGTTGTACTGACACAGAGAAGTCAGGTGAGTGGCACTAAGGGAAGGCATATGGAGGGGGAGACAGGACTTACCCTCAGAAGTAGCAGAGAAATTATTTCAACTCAGTGTGACTGTTTCTTAAACTTTTTGGTATTATTTGGCTGGGGTTGTTGTAGAAGCTAAAATCTTTTCATTCTTATTGTCATCAGACTTTGGCTCTTAGGGGTTTTGTTCCTTTATATGGAGCAGCACATCTCCACAGAGTGAGCCCTTCTCTTAACACATTTAGCATTTGAATTGCGTCTGTATCATTCAAATAGATTCATTGCTTTTTATGGGGTTTCTTTTCTGTGAGTCGATCGACTTGATCAGATAAATGCCAGTGCTGGAAGAAGCAAAGGGATAGCAATGTATGACCAGGAAATGGGATGAGGTAGGAGTGACTGGGTCTTCTGCAGTATTTTTTTAGATAAACTGCAGGCAGTTCTATGTAGGTCAAGTTTTTTGTGCATTACTTCCTGGTGTAGCAAGCTATGGCATCAGAATTAATTGAGTTGTAGAGTTTGGAGCTTATTTATTTATTTATTTATTATTTTATTTGAAGATTGAAGACAATCAAAGGAATGGCAAAGTTTTTTACACACCTCAGAAAAATATCATGATGTGGATATTTTGGGGTGTCTTTGTTTTCAGTTGCAAATGTTTGCTGAAAGAAATGGGACTTCATATTAGACATTTTGAGTAGGATATGAAGAAGTCCTAAGCCCTGGCCTAGCCCTGCACAGATTAAAATGAATATGAGCTTTGGCTTGGATTTCACTCAGAGTATGCTTAACATGTTAGCAGCCCTTACATGGCTCCCTGGCAGAGACTGGAGCCTGAAAACAATCTGGATCATGGATAGATGGCTCTACATTCCGCAGAGTTCTGTTTATAAAACAAACTGAAGGCTTTTTACAAAAGTAGAAACCTTTTGAGATTATTCCTCATTAACATTGCCTAATTGCAGCTCTTTGATCTTTAATTCCCTTGGCCCTCTCACCTCCTCTCCTCACTCCGTTAATGGATGCTCTGGCCCTCGTTTTCCAAGGCAGGATGAGCCTGTTTCAAATACTCAGAACTGGCTGTTAACAGCCATCTGTTGCACACAGGACTCTCTTGAAGTCATTGCATTTTCAGATTGATTTTGGTGGGCTTCAGGCCATACTTTCTGTAACAGACTTTGCTGCAGCCCTTTTTGAGGATGAGTGTCAGCAGTAACTAACACACTAGTGGACACATGCAATCATATGTATGAAAGTGTCCCTGGGCTTTTGTTTCATTAATTAATCAACACCAGTGTCTAATTATTTATGGTTTTATTTTTAAATGTGTTTTTAAAGCAGAAAACATTTGCATTCTGGCGGTTCCACAGGAACAGAAACAAAACAAGAAATACTCTACCATTTACGTAAAACAAATAAAAATGTTATTTTTGGTTCATCTTCATAAGCTATAGAGAATCACCTACAAGACACAACCAAGCATTCTAGAAATAAATCCTATGATAACAGGAAATAAATAAAGTCTATAAAAAGACTTCTAGCCACATACAACCATGATTCACACTTTTAAACATTGTATTCTGTTCTTTCTCTTTATGGAAAATGGGACTCAAAAATTGAAGAAGTTGTTGATGGAACTTTTGCATAAACTTGGGCCAAGGTCTAGTCAAAACTGATGGGGAGGTTTTCAGTAGATGTGTTTTGGTCTGTCTCAGCTGGAACACCATCTTACTGAAACAGGGTGATTTCCTCAAAGAATCCTCATGAAAGTAATTATTTTTACTTGTATTAATTCTTTTACTTGTATTCTATGCCCATTTCTGCTCATCCCAATCTTAAATCTATTCAACATTCCAGAGGAAACCCTCTAATCCAGTTTGAGGAAACACTTCCGTTTGCATCAAGGGTCACATGCGGATTAGAGGAAATAATGTGACCTGACTACTTATCATTTGCAAACAGTTCAGCTAAACCACATTTCTGGATTTTAAAGGAAATTCTGCAATATAATGATTGTATCTATTCATGCTATTTGTAATTTCCAAATGGTAAATCATTGTCTGTAAGAAATGCTCTCAATCAAGGGAGAAAAAGACATATAATTATGTCATTTATAATGAATTCTAAAGGAAACAAAGACTTTAAGAGGAAAAACTCTAGAGAAAACCAAGGAAGAAAATCCACACAATAATACCAGTTACTCCTAAGGAGATGCATAGCTGATGAAAAATTTGTATTTATTATATGAAACTCAACATCAAACACTTCAGCGAGGGAACTGTCAAAACTCTGGAGTCTATGCAAACAAGACTTGACTTTTATTAGATAAATTACATACTCTCCTTCTTTTGTAAGCATCAATAACATCAACTTTTTGACAAATAACTGTCTCCTGGGTGCGAGTTCTGAGGATTGCTGCTAATCTTCATCTTTTGAAGCATCAGAAGGATTAAAGGTATATGTCAATAACAGTGGCCTGTGACCTTTGTGTGGAAGGTACCAGTGTCTCTTTGTACCAGCTAAGTCTGTGATGTGAGATGATATGTATAAATGCTGAGAAACCATGCAAGAACCCTTGCTGTGCAGAAATCTGTAGACTTAGGAAAGAAGCTTTCATACTATAGGGCTCTTGAATGGCAGACATTGTCTGGCAGAATTGGGCTTAATCCATTTACTTTTAAAGGCAACTTTAACAGTTAGCATTGATTGAAAAAACATATATCCTTTAAATAAAGTAAGTATGAAGACAAAACCAAAATAAAATATCCTTGGTTTTCTACTGACATTTCTGTCTGCTGTCTAGATTTACTGCAGACAGAATTAATTTTAGTGCAAACAGCTTCTCTGCAAGCACTAATTGGTCTTTATTCTCATTTTGTAGATGTTTATTAGGCCAGACTATTCTGTTATGCTAGTATAAATCAATAACTCAGTTGAAGAAAATGTGGTTACATCATCATAAACCTGGTAAGGGAACAGCTTACTGGATATGTGAGATGATAATAATAATAGCAGTAGCAGAAATGAAGGAGTGGAAGGGGTTAGGTTTTCTGTCTACTGTGGATGTTAAATACCTCACTTTCTCCTGCTGTAGTATGTAGGGTACTATCAGGGCAGAAAGTCAAAAATCCCTCTGAGCTTGTCAGATGGACCTGTATATTTGTATATGATAGTGAAATTAAGTCCTAAAATCTCAACTTCTACTCCTGCTGCTGACATTGATTTCAAAGGCACACATAGCTTGGATAAAGATCAAAGATGTAAGTGCCTTCTCTGTAGTCCCTGGGACATCAAGAAGAAGCTACGCAAAGTAGTAAAAACAGATTTGAGATTTGCTGTCCCTGAGAAAGGGGATTGAGGCATTTCTGTAAAGGAAAAAGAGAAAGTGAAGAAAGGGGCACATCTGAGGCTGCAAACTGTGGAGCCTGATGACAGTGGATTTGAAATCTGTTGCTGAATTAGGGCTCCCACAGATGGCTGCAGCCTCCTCTCAGACCCTGATTCCTCCTTTAGCAGTATCAGTACCAAGGCTGGTTTTGTAGGGGTCAAGCATAGACAAAGGTCATTGCACTGCCCCATGTGAGTTTGCTGCTTTGGCAGTGGCCTGATCTGGTGTTGCCTATGGCCAAATGCTATTCATGGAGTTAGGATTTTTCTCTGTATTTGTGGTAGCAAAGCATTATAAAATCTCTCTGGAAATGATTTAAAAGAATGTAAAGATAATTTTGGGATCCTCAGACTAACAAAACTCCAGGATTTATTTGTATCCTTAGCATTCTTGTCCTGACACTGCACGTACTCTTCTGTCATTCTAATTTCACCCATTATGCTGGCTTGGTGTAAGTGCAGTTGTCCTTTCCTGGTAATTCAACACATCCAAAATGAAAGATCACAAAAATGAAGAGTAAGGAAAAAACACCCAAACGACAGGAAGACAATAACCTACCTGGATTGAACTATGTGCTTCCAGTGTGTTTCTTACCAGTGAATGGAAGTTCTTCAGGCCACCATACAAGTATGCGTGAGAGGAAAATGCTGTCATTACTAATTTTGGGGCTGCTGTTTTCTTGACATCATTATAGTTCTGCCTATCAAAATAATTCATCCTGAGAAATAACATATTGTCAGTGTTGGCTGGTGTCCTGAGAAAACAATTCAGATTGTCAAAGAAAGTCTCGTCCCTCCTCATATCCCATAGCACATAACTAAAGAATGAAGCAGACACCCCATAAGGAAAATAAGTAGAATGAATTGAAGCAGGCAGCTATTCAGGTAACTGTCTATACTCTCAATCCTATCATAGCTCTGATTCCTGCAGAATTACTGAGATGTGCTTTGCACAACACTTACAATTATTAGATATTTGGGAGTTGGTGAATATTTTTTTTCTTTTTATTTCCACTGCTAAATATCATTAAACCAATTAATATGTATTAAACAGAAACACAAGGTCCTTGTTCTGTGTAAGGAGATAGAAGGGGAGCGAGCTTATGCAGCTGTGTGTGGATGAGGGCAGAATGTGAGAGCTTCACTGAGGAGTGGGGAGAAAACAGATTAATAAGGTGTAACTTGGATCAGAGACTGAGGAATTCTTAAATATATGAAAAATTGAAGTGAAGTCTGTGCATCTGTAACTTCACAAATATCTTTCAAGTTCTGCCCTCAGACAGTGATGTTACACAGTTTCTGCTTTGTGGAATAGTTTGAGCATTGGATTGCTTTTCTCTCCTTTTCACAGATACCGTGGTTACCTCTCCTCTGCCAGTTGACAGGTTATTGACTGGTTTAGGAAGTGATATCTCTTATTTTTAAGTTTTAGTTTTAAGAACAGAGTTTTTGCTGTCTAAGGGCACCATATGTGCTGTACAGGTGGAATACAGTGTGCTCTGGCTGTTGTCTTGGCACTTGTTGTAGTGGAAGAGAAAGTCAGTTCAAGGCTTCAAGCAAAGGCAGCAGAGATCTATCCAGCTGCCTGAGAAATGTCTTTTCCTTTGGGAGAAGAGTTTTTCTATTAGAACTAAGTGGAATTGTAGAATTAGCAAAACAGAAAGCAGAATGTCACAGAAAATTGATTATTCCTTCAGAAAAGAAAGTTATTCTCATAATTTTCTTGAAACACTGTTGACCATTGTTATAAACATATATTATAGTATTGGCTTCTCTCAAAGTATTTAGGTAGATATCATATAATGTTAGAAATGCTTTTTGCTGTGTGGATGTAGTTTTCTCTCGTTTTAGCAAGAATGTTAGCAAGTGTGAGCAAGTAAGAGAACCTCCAAGCGAGCAGAGGATGAGGCCCGAGAAGCTGCTGATCAACACTTTGTCCAGAGAACAAAAGGGCCCAAAGGCTACTCCGAGAACGGGCGGCCAGGAGAGTCCGAGAGCCGCTATCACCGCTCTGCCCGGGGGGCAAAGAGGCCCAAAGCTGCAATCAGCCCTGACTGTCTGAGGAATTAAGAGATCCACCCTACCATCGACTCTTACCTAGCGGGCCCAACCCCAAGAATCAAAAGAAATAAAACCACAAGGCAGAAGACTACGCATGCTCTAAAAAGGCGGACCCAAGGAGTGGCCATGCAGATCAATTCCTAGAAAAGTTTTAATATGAATAGAGAACAGACAGTAAAAATGGTATAAAAAGGACTCACCTCGGGCATCAGGCGTGCTCTTGGCAGAGCGCCAAGGCACCCGGCCGTTATCCCTTTGCTTTATTTTATGTGTCTCTTATTGTCTTTATATTAAACTCTTTAAATTCTAACAGGAGAGTGAACCTCGTTTTTCACACTATCATAGTGAAGGGCATGTATGTCATTAAAAATAAATGGTGAATTATAATTCAGTGTCAAGTGTTCACAGACATTGTCTTGTAATAGTTCATCTGCTATTAGAAAGATTCTAAGATGATTTTCTGTAGATATGAATGGAGCCATGAAAATCTGAGCAGTTTGATTCTACCTGCCTGCATAATACCTGAAAGTCATGAAAGTGGAAGGTCAGTGGTAAGACATTAAATGAGTGTGCCACAGAGTTCACGACCAGTGTGGATGTAGAATTTTTTGCAAGAGAGCTGCCAGAGGACAGCTTCTTCCCTCGCTATGGAATAACAGTGGTGGACTTCCCCAAAGCAGCTGCCTAATGTCTGCCTGCCTGAAAATACAGCCTTCAAAAGCTTTGGGCCAGATATGCACAACTGGGTGTGGGTTTGTCACTCTTGAACTCTCTGCAGCGTATGCCAAGTGCCAGGGAGTTTTTAATTTATGGATTCCATTACAGGCACAAACTCCACAAAACAATACCAAAGACTATCAGAGAACACTTGCCAGCTTATTGTAACAGTTACAGAGTGGTTGTGTGATTTAGGGTTTATAGGGTGTGGCTTCCTTATTGCTCCTTCTTGGTCACCGTCACTGATTGCTCACGGCGAGCCTGGGGGAAGGATCTGATCCATACAGGCAGAGAGAAGGAGGCTCTCCTACACAACGAGCTTCAGAACTTACCACTTCCTTTGCTCACTCTTCTCAATTCTTAGTCTTTCCAGTAATCTAAGACTTGTAGCGACAAATATTATTGAGAGAAAGTTTGATTTGCCAAGCAATTTTTACTACTTCTTTTTTTGGTCTGTACTATCCATGTAAATAAAAACAGTTATACCTTCCAGAGGTGTTAACCTGCCAAGCATTTAGTATTTATTTATTTTATTTATTTATTTGGTATTTTTATTTTTTTTAGTATTGATATTGGCTGCTTTTAACAATCCTGCCAAAACTTTTTCTTTGCTGAATTTCTTTCATTTTTGTGTTGTGCATTAGTATTCCAGCATTCAAGAGTTAACAGGCTCAGAATTTAGTTCTCTGTAGCTCAAGGCACAGTATTAACTTTGTTTTGTATATTGCCCAGGAATTTTTCACATTATGCTTGTTTTGATATTGAGAATGTTTTCGATAATTGAGTTAGTTCTAGAGTACAATAAGGATTTTTTTTCTCTCTGTTCCAGGCCTGCATTATTTTTGCTTTAGCTTACCTCATTTTGGACATTCTCTCTCTGAACTCTGAGCTATTTCAGTGGTTTTAAAACACATCATTTTTTTGTCAGGAATGATCTAACCTCTCTTCTTATAACATGATACAGTAGCATTTATTGTCATAGGTATGATAACTAGGCTAAGGAAGATTGAAGTCTGACGAAAAGTGGGGACAGTAAAACCTTTTAGAACAAACTGAGACCTGGTATAAGTCAGCAAGTATAGACTAAATTGTGATGAAATCATGCTTGATCAGGTTGTACTTTAATTTAGCTGTTAGTCCTTTCTAAAACATATGTTATAGCTTTCTTAATTGTTTATTTTGCAAAGGGGAAGGCTTAGGGACTTTGAAATGACACCTTGCTGGTCTTGAATTGACTCTATTTCTACCTTCCTATTTCCTCTAATGGAATGGAGAGCCTAGTATTCCAGGTTTTGCCTAATTATTTCTTTTTCTTTTTACATTATTGTCTTTCAAGAATAAAATTTACTTGATTATTTTACAATTTCTGCAGTTTATGAGATTATTCATTTGATGAACTCCCTCTTAAGCAGATACACATTCGTACTGCAGTTTTCTCCTGAGCTGTGCTGTTACCTTTTCATAAATGGCAAAAGTCCTCTAATGAGTAAATACCTTTCTAGATGCCAGTGGCTGAGACTGTTTTGTAAGGAAAAGTAAGAAATATATAATAAGAAGTTAAAGTTCTGGGATTTTTTTTGTGGGGCTGTTTTTTGGGGGTTTTTTTCAGATGCTAAACTCTTTTCCAAGGCTAGGATATGTTCTGTGTATGAGGACCTGTTTCAACATTTATCACAAGCAAACCACCGTGCTATTCCAAACATGATATATTTCACTTTAGTACTGCTGACTTCAGCTTACTAATTGCCTGACAGCATTTTCTTTGTTAAGCTTTAACTGTGATCATCACACTTTTGTTGTACTGACAGTAGAAATATTCAGTAACAGACGACCTAAATACATCATAAGCACAACTGTACTAAACTTTCATAATGGGTGTGCTTTTGGAATTATATGGGACACGTGCATATAATCATTGTCAGGAGCTACATGCATTCTAGTCTCCAAAAGCATCAACTGAAAGCATTATCTGACAAAGCATTCTGATGCTCAATGCACATGACTTACAAAAAAGAAAAAAACCAACAAAACCCCAAAACACAAAAACCAAAAAAGCAAACAAAACAAAACGAAAAAACCCCCAAAACAAACAAATTCAAACCCAGACCCATAAGGATGCAGTTTTTATTTTATAGCTAACTGAAGCTGCTTATTAGATCAGAATCAGCAGGACAGACCTATCATCACCTGCATATGGCGTGGATCAAACTAGTCAATTCCTTTTGTGACGATATGAGCCCACAGAAATCCACAAGCCCTCTTTCTGCTGAATTGACTAATGTTTCTTGTTTATTAGAAAAAAGGCAAACTGCATACATCATGTATGCTTGGAGAGATAGTGTCCGGAGTGATCTAATTTTGCACAGAGAAGAGTTCTGTAGCTTTGGTTGAACAAAGACTGATTTGCTGCTGCTATCACTTTCTAATTGTTTGAAAGGGAAGGTTCAGTTTCCTGGCATATAAGCAAAGGTGTGGGAACTCAAAGGCCTGTGCTACGTGTCTGCTTCCACACCAGCTTATTTGCAAGTTTTTCTTCCTTCATGTTCTAAACTCAGCTAATAAAATTTCATTAGTGAGGGCTGCCATGAGTTCTATACATCAGTGAGAAAACCTACATTGTGAATCATGATGTAGTACAGAAATGCTGCAGTCCCTTAGCAGCTGTCAGCTGGAGCAGCCCAGAGCAGTGCAGACTCTGGTCCACCCTCCCTCGGCTGCTCAGCAAGCTCCTCTGAACCAGGGAAGGGCATCTCTGTGGCTCTCTGCACTCAGCAGCTTTAGTCCTTCATCAAAGGGCTTGAATTTGTCAGAAGATGATCTAAAAACTTCCACTATTTTTAATACGCATTATTTTCTCTTCCTGACAGTAATATTGTGCTAGCAGTCTTTCACATCTGAAGTTGAATTACATAAGTAATACTGGTTACATGTCAGGGCTGTTAAAATGCTCAGGCATTTGTTGTGTTCAGGCACACAGACAGGGATTTTCAAAAGCACCACTGTGGTTTAGGATTTAGTCAGTTTGGAATATTTCGTTCAGTTAGCTTAGTGTGTCATCCTTGCCCATTCCTAACAATCTCCTGTATGATGTTTAATGAACTCTCAGAAATAGATATATGCCATGGAAGATCTGCCGTCTCTCTCTGTTTACTAAATATTTCCAAAAGGAGCCCCTCTGTGCTCACAGACCTACCCTGTATATATCAAAATAAAAGGGCTTTGGAGAAGATAATCCAAAATACTTGAGGGGTTTTTTTAACTGTAGTTTAGTGCCAATGGAATGGATAGAAATAGTAACTCAATTCTATGGTGACAATTCATCAAGAATCTTTATTTTTATAAGGCCCCAACAACATTTTATGTATAAGATTCAGCGTGGTGTGTGATAAAAATGTCTAACGTCAGCCAGTGACTGTCATCTAAATGAGTACTAAAGGAACAAAGGAAAAATAAGAAGGTTCATTAAATGCAACTCACATTCAAAACTGAGCAGACAGGAATTTTAAAAATTGGGGGAATTTGCAGTGAGGTTCATAGTTTTGCATATATTGCGTCACAATATTTATATCTACAAATTGGAACAACTTCTAAAGGGAAGATTTTTAGAACTGTTATAAAAAATGAGAGTTACTTTTGCATTATAATGGACACAAAACAAGCAATGATTCTTAGTAAGAGTTAACCTGTTTTCTGAAAAACTTTAGATACTGTTTTACATTGTTGATTTCCCTGTAGGCATCTTATTTGCATCCAGATTATTAAATGAACTGATAAATGATGTTTCTTCTTCTAAATATTTATGCATGGAGCATTCCGCGTGTGGACATGTGTACATATGTCATGATGTAGCCTTCTATGACAATAATTCTTTTCAGGTCCAGGTGGGTGCCTCTCCAAATCAGTTATATTCTGAAATAAAGTAGATACAGATTTGAAAAATCACGGTATTCCAGGCTGATTTGACAGACCAATCTGAGACTGCTTAGTTTGAGATTTTTAAATTTCTGTTATGCTTCTCGATGCTTATTAATATTTTCTTGTATTTCATATAAATAATAATTTAATATTAATTGATTTCTAACTACAATTACATGAAGAACTCAGAATTATTACATTTCGATTTGTAAGTAGTGTAATTGACTTTAGTTCTGCTGTTTATGAGCAGAATAGACACAGGCGTCAATGGAATATTAATACCAAATTCATGGAGAAGAAAGAAGAGTCTCCACACTTAAGTTAGTGCAGGGAAAAGGATAGTAATTTACCTTTGGAATACTTGTTATCAAGTGATATTTCTGATTCTCTTCATTTAAACACTGGTATATATTTTTTACTGTTTATAATTTACAGTTACAACTTTTCTTAGTTGATATCCAAAGGAAAGCTTTCTTGTCTTTTTCATATGCCCTGATCTTTTTATTAGAAAATGAATAATGAATTAATTTTAAAAATAGGACCAGCAGTAAAATTTTAAAGTTTACAGCAAGGCGACTTCACACAGAAATGGAAATCTGCGGTGATTTTTGTGCTGTACATCATTATGGCATTGGTCCTCTTGCCAAGCTTACAGAGCATATTTCAGTCTGTGTGACTTTGAAGTATGTGTTCTCTTAAGGCTTAACAATGTCAAGCTTCATAACACAAGAGCTAGTTTGCTTACTTCCTACTTTAAATTGCTCGTAATTTGAGACATGCAAACATTTCCACTTTATAAAGCAAGCCTACTAAACATATTATTGCTCCAACCTGCAAGTTTTATAGCCTCTGTATATTTAGAAAGCTGTGCTTTATTAAAATAAACTGTAAAGAGGCTTAACTCATTATGGAATCTGCGAGTGTCTAAAATGAAATATCTTCCATTTATTATAGGGATTTAGGAAAGTTTGAAGAAAGACTATAATACTGTTGTTGTAGAAATAGGATGTTAACTATTTTTTTAGGCCTCTGAGGTTTGTAGCTGGATGTACAATTTATCATGGGATAGGTCTGCCTACAGTTAGCCTGAAAAAATCACCATTTTGCTTTGTGTAATCTTCAAACCTTGAAAATGGGTCATCGCCCTGAGTTTGAGCAAAAATCCTTTCAAATACTTTCACAAAATAGGTTTCTTCAGTGTTGCTTAATTTTAGATTTAAGTAGATAGAATTCTCACTTTTCCATAATTTTATCTCCCTGATGAATCTATCCTGGAAGCCATAAATGGAATGTGAAACTCTTGACTCCACAAAATTTTGCAACTCTTGCAAAGACCTATTTGGATGAAAATGCAAGGAGATTCTAGTTCTGTCTTTAGTCAGAGAAATGATACTTTAGCTGTTGGCTTGTTGGCATTCATATTTTGCTATAACTAATTTTTTTATTCACTTTTGGGCCCAGGACCACTACTGGTTAGAGATGATAGTTCCAAAGGGGAAAAATGCTTTTTGTTTTCACAAAGCTAAATCATGGTCTTTACGTTGCCTCCTTAGGTGCTGCTTGGCTTTTATCATCCGAATGCGTGATGTACTCTTTATGTCAATGACATTCTTCAGGGCTGTTCCTATGCTGAACAAAAACTATAATTGCTGAATTTTGGTAGCTCTTGTTCTTGTAGGAGCATCTCAGAACAATTTTTTTCTTTGATTTCACAATAGGAAGCTTGACTTGTCCAACCAGAAAATTTCCAGCGGGGAGAAAAAATAGAGTTCAGGTCCCAATGGTTTGCTAAGTCCTTAAAATTATTGAGTTTAATAGGAGCAGGACTGAAAGACCTTACAGAGGTGTAGTGAGTTTTTCCAGCAGGAGTGTCTTCTGTCTTTAGCCTTCCATTACAGCTGGTGGCACAGGAGCAAGAGCACCTGTGGGATTCTGAGGCTCGGAAGGGACTGTGGATATATGCTCTATTTTGTTTAGACAGACTATTTTTGTGCTAGCCAGAGTAAAAAAAAGGTGGCTGGCTTTTAGAATTGTTGCAAAATGCATGGTTGTTTCAAATACTATATGTCCTAGCAGATATAAATAGTAAATCCAGCGTGCTGACACTGTCGAAGCTCTGGAAAAGGGGTGGGGTTAAAAGAGACCTGCTTTGCTCTCGTGTGTCTACGGCAGCTGGGCTTCCCCACCCTGCCTGTGAAGAGAGGGAGAGTCTGTTGCAAGAAAAGCTTTGACCATATCCAAAGCTGCTGCACACTCATACAAAAGAAAGGTTAAATCTGTGTGGGTGATGTGTAAATGAATGTAAGCAGCATCCTGGAAACAAAATAAGGCCTAAATGAAGGGAAGAAACTTTGTCTTAAATGAAAATGCCTAAGGGGGACAATTTTAGAGACTGGAAAGATGTGGAAAGCTCTCCCTTGGCTACTTGGTACAAAATGAAATACATGTGAGAAAAAGGGAAAGCATTAGATATGTTGGAGTACATGAAATATGTAGCTGATACTAGGTTTTGTTTTATTAAATTTTTAATTACATATTCCATGTACACTGACCTGAAAGGCTAATCATGTACCAAGAAAGTTGGTACATGATATGTACCAATATGTACACAAAATATGTTCACAAAAATATTTGAAGTAGCGTTTACTAGCGAAATACAGAGATTTTCATAAGTTTTGTAGCTGGTTTTTTTTTTGTTTGGTTTTTTTGTTTGTTTGTTTGTTTGTTTGTTTTTGTTAAACTGGGTATTTCCTATTTTCTTTTCAGCCACTTTACTTTTGAATGTTGAACAAATCCCAGTAAATTAAGCTTCCTGAAGATAAGAAAGCTGCAGGTATCATCCAGTTTCTAGTAAGCATAAAACAACATTCACCTACCAGTATAGACTTACATGACTGTTACAGGCATGTTTTAAACATTCTTAACTGCCACTTCTAGGGCAGCTTTAGAAGGAAACTGCATCTCCACAACTATGTTTCCAGTAGGTTTTTCATAACTAAGAGTTGGAAGACAAGAGACTTTTTGAATTCTCTCAGATTAAGGAAGGTTTTGAGCATGTGTTCATTAACCTATTGTATAAAAATTGAGATGTCTCCCTCTTTGATCCCACCTTTCTCCTCCAATATACATTGGACACGTTCTGATCACCTCTACCAGACTTTGGAAGCCTTGGTTCTTAGGGAACATAAGACAACTGCCTTCTTGTTGATCATGTCATTTTTAGCTGCTCAATAATCTCAAACTACTTACTTCTGCTGGTGAGAAGGCTGTTTCATCAAGTGCAAAACAGACTATTAAGCACTCAGTAAATATTGTTAAGGGACTTGTAACCAATTATAGACTTCCAGCAACTGTGGGGTCAGGGAGGAATTTGAAGAATTCCTTTACTGGCTGTAGAAGCCCAAGGAAGTCCTCTTAATCTCATTTTAGATGCTGAAGTTCTTTTGCAGATTTGAACGTTAGCTTCCCAAGTATATGGAACTTAGGACCTTAAAAAGAATCATCTGTAAATTATGTATTATATATCCTTGAACATATCCTAGTTCAGTTACCCACCAGGATGATTTTTAAAGCACTGCTTTCTTATGCTTTGAAGTGGCAATAATGGAGCTAACAGGCATAATTAAGAAGTTATTCCAACTGTAACATACATGCAATGTTTCTTTGTTTTGTACTTGCTGCTCTTTGATGGCTGTTTTAATGAATGGCATATGCTAAGCAGTTAATTCTGTACCAATTTGCACCCTTAGTCATAAATCAGGTGAAGTTCTGTCCTGTTTCTTTTCCACCCCCGTTCTCAAACACTTATTACAGTTTCCCTTCTATTTTCCTTATGACACACGGTGGGGTGCATAACCTGATTCAGGAGCTAGGTTTTTCAAAAATAATTAAATAAAATGACTTCTGTCATTTAAAGAGTAGCTTGTACTTTCAGTGAGTATCTGCCACCTAACCCAGAGCCCAGCAGCAGCACTCTGCAAGGTCTGAATGACACTGGCTCTGAAACAGGGAGCCTATCTTTATCCCATGTGTCTCTGTAATTGGGAAGGAATTGATTCTGGCCCTGCAGGGATTGCAGTTCCTCATTCTGTCTGGAAAAGACAACCTGGTTAGAGTCGTACTGGTGCAAGAAGAGGTAAAAGCATTCTTGGAGACAGGGAGCACCTAAGAGAGCTTATCCTGTGGTGTGTGCAGTTATGGAAAGTTGTTATAAACATTCTTTAGAATAAAAATACCTTGGTTCATGGTGCTAAGGGAGTTTGAATCAATAGAAGATGGAGTAGTGACCACTGCTACTCTTAGGTATAAGAACTAACCAGGCTCTTCTGTCCCTGCAGCACCCCCATAGTGTCACCTTCAGCTCCAGATCCTTACCTGTAGTTGCCTCCTTTGCCTTTCTTTTTTCTTGACCTCCACTGGTTAATACAACACTTATCAGATTAATTCTCCCTCCAATAGCTGTCTTGCCAAATTAGGGAAGACTCAATGTGCATTTTTGATGTGCAAGAAATGATGTGTTCCTAATATCTTCTAGTACACCTGAATGTGTTATCCCTACTTCGGCTGGATGGGTTTGTTTGTTCAGCTCCTCTTGTTTAACCATTAGTTTTCTGTTCATATGCATGCCTTTTTCAATTTTCATATATGCTTAAGCTTTTGCAGCTCTGGTCATGAGGAGGTCAGAGAGGTTTACAAGTTGTAAAATGACCTTACCAGTAACTCTTTAAGCATAAGTAATGTTCTGAAATTGCCTAAAGCAAAAACTGCCAATTCAGAGCTGATTGTAATGAATCAGGTTCTTCTATACAAAATAATGTGATCAATTTCTCATTTCACTGAATAAATAAGCTGGAAGATAGGGAACTGTCTATGACCTGCTGTTAACCTCTTCCCTCATTATTCATATCAAACCTATGACATGCACGTAAGAAATCTCTGGTTCAATTTTAGCTAATTATTTGTTAGAAGTGAGGGCTCTGTGAAGTGTTACTGATTGTACAAGTACCCAGGGACCTTATGACATCTGATGAAAATAATGCCAAAGCAGCCACTCAGGCCTGTATGCCATTTGTCTGGCTATCATTATAACTAGAAATACTCTATTTCTAGGCAGCAAAACCTGTGTGTCTGTCAGTGCTGCTTCTCTCAGGTAAAAGATACTCTTAAAATTCATTAGAGCTCAATTATTGTTGCAATAAGGGTATCAGAGAAAAAAAATGAGGGGTATGCATTGGAATAAATTCTAAATTTGTGCATATACTTTGTTAAAACTTTGCAATTTAGTGTCTGAAGTGCTTTGTATTTAAAATTAATTTTCATTAATTAGCTGCTTTTATTTTAATGGCTGGCTAGGATAAAACAAAAATTGCTAGCATGTGCTGAATACAATTAATTTCACATGGTCTTTTTGGTGTAACTTACTGCTATTTTTTAAAGGTACCTTGATGTGCGGTGCAATGTTTTCTAAACTGCAGAACAGACTTAGAAATATAAGGATTTGTATAGAAATATAGAAGTTAGTAGCTCAGATACTGTGCTCCCTGTAGGCACAGGGTTTTCAGAACTGGCACTGGTGTCACCAATCAGTCTACAGGAATTCTGCACCATAATCCATGCACAAGCTAGAATTTTTCACCACAATATTCCAAAGAAATTCTTGATGCCCGTCTTGCAGGTGGGAAAGAGAAACCTGGTGAGTTTAAATATCTTGCTGTAATTTACATTAGAGACATGTGAGTGCTGGGAACCTTCTAACTTTAAAATATAAGAGCATAATCTCCATCCCTCAATGAGTGAAATGCACCTCAGGTACTGAAAAATGTTCACATTGTGAAATAATTTTCAAGCTGTATTACTTCTGCCTAAAGAAGTCCCTAGAGACTTCATGTTCCCAAGAAGTACATAATGGGAAGAAGGAAATCATAAAGGAGGTAGAGAGTGAGGATAGAAAGTCTGAATAAAAAACATACAGGACTGATCTTTTTGACTGTAGGACTGTTGTATAATCAAAAAATGTGTTGTTTTTAAAGGGCAGAAAAAGAATTGATTCTGAATCAATGTATTAAGTTCTCACAGAAAAAACTTTTCCAGCACTGCACATAAAACATCTCTCCTTACTGATGGAATAGCTACCAGGAAACTAGAATTTAAAATTGGTTTATAAAACATAAACTGTTTCAGTATTAATTCACAAATTTTTGTCTTTCTAGAAATCCGGCTTATATTATAAAATACAATTCTATGGGATACAACTTTTACATAATTTCCAGTATCTGTAGCTAGTACTGCAAAGTTGGTCTCTGAGGCCTGCAGATTTCTGGGGTTTGGGGACTGGGAGGAGAGTTGAACATTGTCCACAGAAATCTCTTTGGAGTCTTACATTTATGAATTTATGAATGTTTATTTTTAAACATGGCTCATCATGTTAGCTGTCATGGTATGAGGCAGAATGGAGTGAAAGTGAAGTGAACCCTCCTGAGCGAGCTGGATGCTACTACTGTGTGTATTTTCAAAAGAAGCTGGCAATAATGGTACCAGGAAACTTTAGAAGTAACATCATAGATGATGCCTCTAATGCCTGGAATGACACTGTGTTTGATTCCAACTTTTCTCTAAGTTTGCACAGGTATAAATAACTTCACAAGCTTAGAGGCAGCAGCGGTTAAGGCCAATGAAGTTAGAGCCTTGACGGAATTTTTATAGCTCAGCTGAGAAGCCCTCAGTACATGGGGTTATCAAAAAAGTGGTGGCAGACTCCTGGCTGCACCCAGTGCCATCAGGCATAGTTAAAATGAAGTTAGAGAGAAGACAAATGAAGGCAGCTCTCTTTTCAGCTACGTTGGTCCATGGTCTTCCTTGACCCTGGGGCTGGTGGTTGCTGACTGGAATCTCAGTGGCTATTTTCTAGTGACAATTTCAGTGTCTGAGCTCATTAATCAATTTCTATTTGGCAGAATCAGTTTGTGGAAAACTTGCAAAGGTTACTTAATCCAGAGGGAACGTGTACTGTTAGACAGAAGAGTTTTCAGCCACAGCATAAAACAAAATTTTCCAAATCTCTGTCTTGTATCACATTTTCCATGACCATATCAGTTACTGATAACAAAGAGCAAATCACCAAAATCATTCATAGTGGTGTTAGGAAAACACAGCCTCTGCCTTCTTTCCTTAAGTCTTTCTGCATCATAAAATCTGTCACATCTCTTAACCCCATGACTCCAGCATGAAACAGGGAACAACAGTGTTGAAATAGTCAAAAATGAAAACGTGAGAGAGGTTTTTCTTTAACTCTGTCCAGTAATATCAGTTATCATCCAGTCTAAGAACTGGATTTGAAAGCAATTTATAGAAACCCACACTCTGTTTAAGTCCTTGAAACTTTAATCCTTACAAACACCTGGCATAGGACTTGAGTGACTTAAAGGAATTCCCTGGACTTTGTAGCCTTGCACAAGGGTGCACATGCACTATAGCAGGACACCCAGGAGGGAAAACAGATATAGCAGTGGCTTGTAGAAATAAGAAATGCTTTAGTGTTGAAGAAATTGGCTTAATAGTTTCAATATGAAAGAATAAAATACTGCTTTATTTCTTAAATATGGTAAAAATATTTTTAAAGCTAACCTTCAAATATTTGGGCTTAATCTCTGTTGCCCATTGTGTGTGAATGGTTATTAGCTGCCCATGGCAATATCCTGGCAAACTGCCTCCTCAGTGAGGCACAATGCCAGTGTTTGGTGTGATTCAAAAGCTCAGTACCGTTAGTGGAGTCATTTTGTGCTCAGTGTTTGGGTTATTTTTTTCTTTTTGGGTTTTCATTTTTTTTTCTTTTAATATTTTCTATTTTATTGTTTCCATGTGTTTTTCCCTGTGCTTTCCCCTTCTCTTACAAGGGATGATGAACTGCTTTGAGATCTCTCAGTTACAGCCTGATGGGGTAACTGGACAGAGTCAGACACAGTATAGCATCTTTGTGCTCTTCTGATCAGACCAAGACATGAGGTAAGGTATGTACCACAGCCAGCTTTTGTAATGCAGTTTAAAAGAAACCACAGTGGCCCCTCAAAGCTCGAAGGGGGCATATGAAAAATGGAGGCAAACTTTTTAGCAGGGCGTGCTGTGATAGGAAAAGGGGTAATAGTTTTAAACTGAAGGAAGATTAGATTGGATAAGAAGTATTTTTTGCAATGAGAGTGATGAAACACTGGCACAGGTTGCCCTGAAGTGCCCCATCCCAGGAAACATTCAAGGTGAGTCTGGATGGGACTTTGGGCAGCCTGATCCTGTTGATGATGTACCTGTTCATTGCAGAGGGGTTGGATTAGATGAGCTTCAGAGAACCTTTCCAACCCAAACAATTCTATGATTCCACAACCATATTGGTCTTTAATTTTATTTTCCTTACGGCAGAAAATCCCAATTTTTTCTTTCCTTTACCTGAACTGTTCTTGGATTAAAATTTTTCTAGAACCTGATTAGTTTTTCTGTCATGCTGATACCTGGCAGATAATTTCCCAGAATCACAGATTCAGTAAGGTTGGGTGGGACCTCTGGAGATCACCCAGTCCAACCCCTGCCATGGCAGGGTCACCTGGAGCAGGTTACAGAACATGTCCAGGTGGGTTTGGGATGTCTCCAGAAAGGGAGACTCCCTGCCCCCCCCCAGGGCACTGTTTCAGTGCTCTGCCACCCTCAATGTAAAGAAGTACTTCCTCTTGTCGAGGTGGAATTTGTTGCATTTAGTTCATGGCCATTACTTCTTGTCCGCTCACTGGCACCATCCCCTTGACATTTGCTCATAGCAGAGCTGATATGAGAACTACTGTCAGAAATGAGAAGGAATATGGGTGGAGTTAGTTTTGCTCACTCCACAAGATGGCCAGCTTGTGCAGGTGGTGTTGAGCTGTTTATCCAAGGATTTGCACTGAGGTAACTTTCAAGGAAGGTTGTTTGCTGCAGAGGTTAACACCTGCCACAGAACATGCCAGGGTCCCTCTAAGTTATAACATGGTATGAAAGTGTGGGGAAGGGAAGGACTTTCCTATACTATCGGTCAGGATAAGTTGTAGGAGATGCTTAAACGTTGAGACAGCAGTGAGCTTACAGAGAGGTGCAGGCACAAAAATGGAAGTCTGGCCATGAACTACCCAGAGAAGAATACTCTTTAGAATTAATGAAAACTTTTTTTTTTTTAAACAGCTTATCCAGTCAGTTGTGTAGTCATGCACGTTTTTAACGGAAAATAATTATTTGTTTTGTGATTTTTTTCAAGTACGTTAATTAGTGGTAATCTTAAATTCAGGAAGGTGTTTCTCTTTATGTCGTTTCCTTCTGTAAGTTTGGTTTCTATAACGTCCTGATGTATTCCCTAAATATTAATAGCAATGAGCTGATGCAGAAGTTGCTGTATTATTGTCTAGAAAGATTTATTTTTCATGGCAACGTTTTACAAGGAAGACTATTCTGTAACTCTTCACGCAGATACGCGTGGATGAGTGGATTGTAAGTGTTACTTCTACAATTGGTTCTGGAGGCATTAGCTAGCAGGATGATTGTGCCCTTTTCCCACACATGTTAGCAATGATCTCGTTGCAGAAGCATTGCTGGAGATATTGAAATGAGCTGACTTTGGGAGTGTTTCCTGAGTTTAAATTCCTTAACTGTAAAGCAATATCCTAACAGTTATATGCTACTCAATGACAGAGGGAAAAGGGGAAAAGTGATAGAGAGACGCATAATGATTCTGATTTTTTGCCACCATATTGATGAGTTGCAACCACATTCCATGGCTGTATCTCTGCTGTCTTTTCAGAAAGATCCTGATTGTGATGTTTGTGCAATTTCCTGCTAGTGGTAACAGTTCCGTTTTCTCACGTCTACTTCTTACCCTGTTTTCCACAAAGTGGTGTTGATACAGAGGGTGGCACAAGTAAAACCTTACCTGTCCTATTGTTACCATAATTTGGCTGAAAGCATACAGGTTGTTATTGGGTAATTGATTGGTAATTGTTGAAATTAAAATTCCACCCAAGATCTCTGTGTGTCAGTGCATGTTTAAAGCCATCTAATACCCTTCAAAATAGCCAAGAGCAGCTTTTGCTGGCTGCTGCTAAGGAGAATCAGGGCCTCAGATTCCCTCTGGCTCTCTCCATGTTTGAAAATACACATTCTACCACTCTTCTGTATAATAGATACAAGGCATACCAGAGGCAGACTGGAAATTGGATTCAAATGATTAATATTGCTTGTGTGAAGCAAGGATGTTGTGGTGAGTATAGAAGTGCTGTAAGAGCATCACCAGTAACAGCTGACTATCACAGACAAGTCACTGATGTGACTATTTAAGTTCTTCTTAACTGAGAGCCTAAGTTCTGGGATTACATCCCCTTGGATGTTGGTACCACCTTTGTCAATGGCAATTAATGTTAAATAACAAAGGAAGAAACAAAGAAACCAGATTGAAAGTCATCTATTTCTATAAATTTATATTGACTTTTATAGGTGGAAAAGCTATTATTGCTTAGTTTGCCCTAAGAATGCTACTAACTGAGGTGACCCCGAGCTGGTGCTATGACAACAGGGCTCATGGGCTTATGCACCAGACAGTGTAGGGACTGCTTTGATAGCAACATTAAAGCATTTGCCTGTTGATAGCTTAAAGGCAAGTTCTCCATCAGACATTAGGACTCATTGAAGACACACTATATTTTAAAAAGTCATTCTTCAAGTATCTGCAAAGAGATTCTTGCCTTTGCTCTAGAAGTAGAGTGCACTGCAGAGCATCCTCCTTTGGAATGAGGGTGGGGCTTTTGTGGAAAATGTAGCATTGATGAAATTTTTAGGTAGCCCACCCCTCTCTAAATGAAAGTAATTATTTGCAAACAGGATTGTACCATGGAACTTAGGGTCAGACAGGATTTGGGAGAGGTAGTTAAAACCTGGCTTTGCAATATATATCTGGTATAATCGACTCAGTTCCATAAAAATTCTACAAGTTTCCATCCCAAACCTTGTACTGCAGAGGGGTACCCAAATGCTTCATTTCTTTCTCATAGACTATCTTAATATGTAAAGTTTTCCAGAGTTTTCCTATTCAAATCAAAGAACAGAATCTCCTGATTGCATTCCCGTCCTGTGCCTCAGTGCAATCTGGAATGAATAAAAAACGAGAGAAAAATTTGACACACAGTATTGAGATGCCATGCAAAGCTCTAGAGGGCAGAACAAAAGGGGAGAAACCCCAAGCATTCCAGCCATGGGAACATCTGTACAAAAGCACTGCAGCAAAGACGTGCCAGGTGGTGGTGTGGCCCCTGAGAGAGTGCTGCTCCTGGACATGTGGGTTTGGAGTGCACTGACGTATCTGGTGTGTCCTTGCTATGTTACATCCAACAAGGCTGGTCTGTTCCACCTCTGATGTTACTGAGTGCTGACCTGCACTGGAACTGCAGGTTATAAGAAAGTATAAACTTCATTTATAGCTCTCTAAATGTACATGCAAATACAACTTCTGCTCTACATATAAGATAATAGCATTATTTATAGATTGATGGTCCATGTTTGAATGATGAAAATGCAAGTTTTCCCTTTGGGGCATTTTTAGTATGAACCTTTTTATTTCTACTTGTCTCTCTTCTCTTTGATAAAAACACCTTATCTATGAAATACATTATTTTAGAGAACAGTTTTTATTTGAATGTTATTTTTACTTGAAAGTATCATTTGCCACTGGTACTCCTGTATATAGTAAGTTAAAGTCATACTCCTGATTGTAATCCTGTCTCACAAGATTCTGAGGCAAGTGCTACTGCCATTAACTGTAAGTTCCATATAAAAAGTACACAAATGTCACCTTGATCATTCCATTTACTACAGTGTTTTTTTGATCTCACTGTACCTCTTTAGTTGGAAGAGGGGGTAGCTTTATGAAGAATTTCCTGCACTTGCATAGGCCACAGGCCCTGGAAGGCATGAATTAAAATAGCAGATGCTATTCCCATTGAGACAAACAATGTGTCTAGGCTGACAAAATGGCACGTATAGCATGGCTCCTAAACAGTACTTTGGACAAGTAAGAGTAGTAATTTGCAAAATTGGAATTGATCTCTGGAATATAATCCAAGTGTAGAAAGTCTCAGCATAGAAGTTCTGGATATACTGTGTGCTGTGGGTAGAACTAGTTCAGGGCAACACTTCATTCACCATAACTGGTTTTGGTGGTCTAAATATGTGAAAATTCACCTTGACTTCAGTATTGAGATGTCATGAAAAGCTTTAGAAGGCTGAGCCAGAAAAAACAAAAATCCAAAAGTACAATGAATGGTTTTGTAACTTTTTCAGGGTCTGAAAAAATGAACATCACATTTTCATTTGAAAGCAAGAGTCACCAAAAAATAAAGAACAACAAAAACCCAAACAAACAAAAGAGGTAAAATTTAACTTTTAAATTAAATTTTCTTAGCTATATATATAAAACACACAATTTAATCATTTCGTATATCTAATTTTTCTAGAAGTTATTTTACTTTGCCAAGAAAAAAAGTATTTCAGCTCTTGTTGACCAGCATGTAATGGCAAAATCAGTGACTCACATAGTTGCAGACAGAAGAGTGGGATGTGATTGTTAGTAGGAACAGGTTTTTAATATACAAAATCACTTGTAACACCATAATGCTGTTTGATATTTTATGAAAATAAGAGCAAATATAAAGTGTGTTTGAGTCACTACAATCATATGTAATTCAAAATAAATTCCCTGATACAGCTGCCACTAATGGTTTAAATCCTGCTTCTCCATGGCTCTGTAAAAAATGAAAGGAACAATAACTACCTACTGTCACTGAATGCTGTTATACAGGTGAGCAGTAATTGCTGTGCACCTTCTAGACTTGAGAAAGATTTTAATCCTTTTAAGGCTTGGTTAGTGTGATCCATTTGTTTGCTACTTGTTGCACACAGGGCAGCAACAGAATGTCAGTTTTCACAAGCCCTGAACTCTGGTTATCTGATGTATCAAAAATATCAAATATGTAACCCAAATAGTGTTAAATTGTCAGAACACTTTGTTTATTTTCAAAAAATTGCACTAAGTTGTAATGCTTAAAATGCAGTTAAGCATTGCTGAGCTCTGCCAGCCTATCAGCAGCAGAACTGTGTGTGTTTCTGCAATAAATAGTAGGCAGATGTCAAAATTAACTGTGCCAAATAGCCCAAAACAATTTGTTCTAAGATAGTAGTGTACTGACTCCCCATCTTAATGGTTTTTTTTGACATTGATCACTTCTAAAGGAAAGAGTTACAGCCCAGATTTAGGTCATAGATTTAGGTCTTTAAAAGATCTCTTATTAGAGTTTATATGACAGACAGTGAATGAGAACTTGCGAAGAGGGAATTGTACAAATCCCATGCACGTGGGAGCACCTCAGATCTTTGATTATCTGTGGGCAGATGGTCATTTGAAGGTATTTACCAACCTAGAGCAGTTTTTCTGGATTCATGCACTTTCATTTCATGCCTTCTGGCTTATGAATAGAGTAGGTGTTTTCTTTACATACTCACCCACTCAAAAAAAGTCTTTCTGGAAACCCTTATTCCCCAGCAGAAGTTAGCTGGACTTCAAAACAATTGTTCTGTGATCAGCATAACTTAAGGTCTGGACTCAAATGCCCATTGTTAAGCACCAGTGTGCACTCATGCAGGCACTAGTTCTGCAAGCACAGCAGAGGTCAGAGGGGCTCCTGCAGAGCACAGCTGTGTCTCAGAGCTCAGGTACAGGACAAGAGACCCACTTAGTTGTATCTGATCCATGTGCTGAGCATGCCACAGGGGGATACCACAGCTGTAGGTGCCAGCCAGGGGGAGTGCATCTGCTTAGTGAGGTTGTCAGGCTGAATATTCAATTATTTTTGAATTAGGCAGCTTTAGATAGTAAAGTGCATGTGGATCCTATGTCTTTCATTAATATGTGGGTAATACTCAGTAACTTTTACCTATATTCAATTTGCAAGTTGTAGTCCCTATCTAGGTGACATGCATGTTATAACAGCATTTCTATCTAGATAGTAAATAATTTTTGTGTGCTCCTTTTTGCTTTATCTCAGTGTAATATAAGGATTTTCAAAGGAATCTTTCCATATGTTTATTTTTATTCTAGTAGTAACACTTTGAGGTAAAGCTCATGATAATTTTAAATCAGTCCTGTATAATTTGACTTCTGTGATTATTTTAGTCCTATTTATGCCTATCTTATAGGCTCATTCTTAATTTCAATGTTCTTTCCATCTATCATCTGCCCACAAATCTTTTTTTAAAATTCCATCAGAAAAACAATGTATTATGCATGGTAAAATAAAACATAATCTCCACACAAACTGCCTTCTTTCACCCCACACTGCTGAAATATTTTTACCAGATGTGCTTGGATGAAGGGCCAAACAGAGTAGATGTTGATCACATGGTCACAGCTGCAACCACAGTAGATGCTGATCACATGGTCACAGCTGGAATTAACTTAAAAATTTTTATTCAGTTGGTATTACCGGCTTGTTTTATTTTTCCCCAGCAACAAAATGGTAATGTAGATGACATCTGTCTTTCCAGCTGTTCCCTGGGCTCGAAGAACCACTCCTCTCTCTCAGAAGTTTGCCAATCATCCTCTTAAAACTGAGAAGCCAGAAAAGTATAGAAGTAAACCAATGTGGGAATAGATATTATAATAGATATAACTAATCCAAAAAGTGTCATTTGATGCTACATTTCCAACTATTCCTTTAGTTTCCTCATATTGAAATAAATTACGAAATCACTGCATGGATTTCACAATTTGGTTGTAAAATAAAAGAAAGTAAAATTGTTTTGATAGAGCAGTAGAACCATTTGTCAGACTCCTTTGAATATCTCTTCTGCACACTGCCTACCTGTTGATCTGCGGTAATATGACTTTCTCAAGAGTCTCAGTATTCAGCCAAAGCAGCCTTTAAGAGTGCCTCAAACATTCCTAATTTGCACTCAGTTTTTGCACTTCTGCACCACACACTACAGTAACCTATGCTACAGAAATTTTATGTAGTATTTGAACTTGAGCAAGTGGAGGCTCCATATTTAACTTTCCCTTTCACACAAGATTTCTTCGTGCTCCTGTTTGGTGTCCTTTTTATCATCTTGTGTCTGCAGTCACAAGGTTGGGCACCTGCACTTTAGAAACAAAGACCTCTGCTCTTTCATGAAAGGAAACTGCATAGATTTTGGTGATGAACATCTCTGGTTGGAGAAATGTGTTCTCCTGTAGGCTGACTGGGTATTGAAAAAGGATTGTGATTTTTGAAAGGCAATATATTCTACACTCATTTGTGACACGAATTGCTGACTAGGTAAAATTTCTACAGTACATCCTGATAATTACAGCAAGAATGTGAAGATCTAGATCTTCACTGAATTGTAGTATTCCTTGGATTTTATTCTCAGGTTCCACTGCCTCTTAACAAAATAATTATGTACTCTGAGGTATCAAGATTTTCAAAAGCATTTGGTGTATGCTTCCCCAGAGCATGGGCAAGGCTCTTTTCCAACTCCACTGAAGATGCAGTAGGTACACACTTATCTCAATCTGTCTATCTACATAGAATGTATTTCCCAAGGTGGTGCAGAGGATTCCTGTGCTTTGTCCTTTAAGAGACACAATCCTTTCACTTCTGTAGCTGTTTGTTCCCATGTCCAACATGTTCACGTTCCAAAGAAGAAAAAGCAAAACAAGATTTTTGCAAAAACGTTTAATTTAGTACAGTACAAAATATTGCTAATGTTTGGGCCAGGACTTCCAACTGCTGTATTTGAAAAATTAATATTTGTCTTGCACATACTGAGTAACGTGCATTTTGCACATAGGGCTTTTTTTCCCCCTCCTTTTAGGTTGATTTGGTTTTCTGTTTGTGGTGCTTTTAGAGTTTTGTTGGTTGGTTTTATGGTTTTGTTTTGGTTTTTTTCTCTTTTTATTTTTTGGTGCTGCTACAAAATAAGAGGCTCCAATTTAACCTGTTTGGTTTAAATTAAATTCATATTTGCAAAACAAAGAGAAAGAATAAATGTCAGTCATTGAAAAGGGTTTGCGTCATCTGGGTTTCCATTACAAGCCAAAATTTGGGGCAATTACCAGCTTCTGTATGCAGTTATGTTCGGGAGTCTGCTAGCAAGAAGCAAAAAATATTTAGTTTAGTAGCTTGATTTGCCTTTAAATTCAGTCATGTCTCAGCAAGCCCCTAATTTTGACTAAAACCCCTCTGTTTGCCCAGCACCTTCCATGTATATATTTTGTACTGATAGTCTCAATAACAATGATATGAATACAAGGAAGTTAAGTGTATTCCCAAGCTACCTTATTGTCCACAGGCAGTTGGGAGCTTGGTGCAAGCAGATCACTTTCAATGTGTCCTTTCAAACACCTGAATTTACAGGCAGAGGTAGGGAGGGTGTGCAGGGGAGGCAGTGACTGATCCATGGTCCTGGTCCAGGAGGGGCAGGCAGGGCATGGTTTTCTGCTGTGGGCTCACTCAGATGAAATGCTGGGTGATTCGTATCTCAGCTAAACCAGGGTATCTGTAAAACAAATCTCCTGTTCCAGAACAGGCACAGAGTTCAGTACTTTCCTATGCTGGGCGAACTGTTCCCCACTGAAACAACACCTATCGGATAGCTGTGCTGCTGGAGCACAAAGGACTCAAATGTCACTTAAACTTGCTAATATATGCACTTTTAAAGTTTTTTTAAAAGATTTTATTTTCCCCCTTTAATGTCTACTACTGCTTCTTGTTTCTGACTGCTGTCTGGGATTGCATTTCTGCATTGATGTTTTGCTTGCTGTTTTATTTTCAGATGTCATTTTTCCAAGACTATGCAATCCTTGCAAAATAAAATAATATTGAATATTTTTCATTTTGGTAAAATACCAAATAATGATGATGAGATTAATTTAAAGTTGCCTCTAATGCTAGGAAGATAGCACCTTTTTCTAGAGGTGCTATCACTTTGCTTGCTGTTTTCTTTTTAATTTTTATATTATTTTCATTTAACAAAATACGGCTGTATTTATTTCTGTCTCTGAGCTTATAGCTGACCACCCTCATTTTGGCAAAGCAGAAGTTACAGAAAATTTTCAATCTCAGAGATATTTAATGTTCAGTCCCAGAGATATTTAATGCCCATTTTAAAGATTGAGACTTAATTGGAAAAGCAGTAAGATTTGGGACAGGTTCTGCAGCTGCTAATACATTTTCCAGAGTGAATTCCAAAAGTAAATTAACTGAAATAAAAATGTTGACTCAAGAAGTAGGATATTTCTCAACGTGAGTAAGAAGGGTTATCCCACTTTTAGTTACTTTCTATAAATGGTTTCGCTGTAATTATAGCATGTGTTAACTTTGAGGCTGGGCTGGATAGGAATATTTATAAAAGCTGACATTTCAATAAATTGACCTGGTTTACAAGTTTCTCAAGGAACAGCAAGAAATATGGAAAAACCACTTGACGTGGCAAGCATGTTAAAACAAATCAAACAAGCCCTGATTTGTGAGCCCACGAGCACTCTTATATAGTCAATGGAGAAAACAAATCAAAAGCTTGTAAATGCTGTTTAAGGGCTTACACACAACTTGACTTGATTAGAAAACTAAATATTTGATTATTTGTGGTTTTGATTTTATGAATGTTGCTTTCCTTTACTTGTGCTCTCAAGATGTTCAACGTCTGGTGCGAAAAATTGTGGATAGCGTTTCCATGTGTGGTGCCCATAGAGTAGGTTTTGATCCTCGTGCACTGCTCACAGGAATGTCTTCATGCTGTAGTCCCATCAGTGTCTGTGGGAGTTTCTTAGTGAAGAATACAGTAACAAAAATCCGAGATTAGATTTGGCTTGAGAGTTCAATCCAGATTCTTCCCTTCAGCCAGTATGATGCCATCATCATTTTGGTCCCCTGCTGCTTTTAAACAATGTAGGCTTAAAACAAACCCAGATTCCAGTGCCATCCTGTCAGTGTGACCACATTTTGAAGGTCCCTGTTAGCATTTTGTTTCGTTCTTGTGCTCTCCTTTTTTTTCTTTTTTTTTCAATTTTTTAAATTGCACATGGGGTTGGTGGTAAGATTGTCAACAAGGTTTTTAAGACCCATTTACTATTGCAAGATGAATGGGTGTATTTGAGACATTCAGAGCAATCAGACATGCCAAGAGAATGGCAAAATAATTATGAGAGTCTAAAATGGTTGGTGAGACAGACTTCCTGTGCCTTTGGTTTCAGGTTCAGACTGTGAGAAAAGCGTGCGCATCCTACTGTTTGTACCTGGGTCTCACCGAGGAGTGAAGGGCTACTTCTCCTATGCAGAGGGCACTGTGGCTTTCTGTAAAACTGTCATGGCTTAAAGCTTTGCAGTAACAGAGGCTTTGTTCTGGTAACACTTGCAGTGTGGGTGGCAACGCAAAGCCAGGAGTGGTCTAAGGCTGTGGCATGGGCTTTGACTCTAAAACTGAGAGAAGTATAAAAAGGCAAAGAAAATATGTGGTTGTGTAATAGAAGCCTGGTGCTGTGAAAGAGAAAATTCTTCCACAGGAAGAGCAGGACACTGACTCGAGGGTCTTGGTGGGTCTGCTCCAGTGTAGGGGACAGAACAGCACAGGGACACTGCATGGAAAGGACCTGAATGTGGGAGAATGAATAGAAAATGTTTCTGCAGGCATTTTGGTCTCTTAGTGGTGCTGATAAAGACAAAAATCCTTGATCCTCTCCTTCTAAGAGAGATCTGGTTTTGCTTTTACTAACTCCTGGTTTTCTGCATAAATTAATGTAACAATCACCATGACTTTGATACTTTTCTAATTATGAATGAGTTTTAAGCTTCCATTTGGTATTGTACACTTCAGTAACTCTTATAGGTATGAACATTATACAAAGTTAAAATGTTTTGCATTTGTGCAGGAGATATCCTTGTACAGGAGGAATAAAGATACAGTTTTGAATATGTTTGGTGCAGACCATCCCATTGATTTCCCCCAAATCCACTGGCTTCTGTGTTCCTCTGGAACAAAATGGCAAAATAAACTAGCTCAGTAAGTCACACACTCAGGCAAAAGGCTGCAGCTATTGCTGCATGGATCTTCAGGTCCTGAAATGAGCTTAGGGACACAAAAAGCCATTCATATTACAAATTACCCTTTGCTTTTGAACTGTAAATTATCTTTATTATTGGGCTGGCCATGGTACTGCAATTATTAGGTGCCCTGTGTCTAAAGGTTTGAGCAATTAGAAGTCTGGGGTGACAGTCTCATGATACAAAGCGATAAAATATGTCCAGTCAAGACAAAGAGATGGTCTATATTCGTGTCTTCAGCATGTATCACAGGGAGCCTGGAAGCTGTGCTGCTCTTAAACATTTCAATTAGCCCTGACATGGCCACTGTGAGCCCACAGATTATCTCTGTGTTGCTGTTAAGTTTTTATGAGGCTTTCCCCTCAGATTACCCATTTTCACAGCAATCTATAAATCTGAAACTGCAACATCTGATTAATTCTCCCAGAAGAGAATAGTGAAGATCCAGATTTTTTCATTAATGAAGTTTGTGCTGTTTTGAGGTCTCATATATTTCAGCCATTGTTTTATAGTTTTTTCCCCATTCTAATCTCTTTCCTAAGGTACCAAGGGAGACAGGAGCTTCGAAATCACCCACTTCTTTGACCTAGCCAATTAGACTGACTTTTCTTGTAGCACCATTTTGCAAGATGGCAGCCATTCTTTGCTGGTTTTGGAGTGAACAAAGCTGTAGTGTACCAATATTATTTCATCATTACTAGCAATTGCTTGGCATCACTTTTCTATTCAGTATTGTACAGTCTTCTTTTTATGCACTATATTCCAAATTAAATGTCATGTGGCTTTGCATATTTTTGAACTTTGAGATCAAATGAACCCAAAAATGTAAAATGAAACGGAGCTGAATCTGCTACATATTTCCTGTTGTCAAACAGAAACTCTGAGAACCAAATACTCCTTCACTCTTCACAGATAGGGAAGCTGAGGCACAGATGTCTATTTAAAGGTATTCTGGTGGCAGACAGAGAAGAAAATTTTCCTCTCAGTCTCTGTCTTGTCTGGTGGAGAAAGCTGGATGATATTCATGTGGTATTTTCTTCAACAAAGAAATTCTTTCACTGTAGTATTAGGCAAAATAGCTGAGTGATAAAAGAGAGATAAGAGTCCAGATGTCATGTGTAGCAATATCCTTTCAAATAGCTTGTGAGTCCTTGAAGTAAAGCCTCCAGAGTCCTGTATCATAAAGGCCATCAAAAAGGTGTTGGAAGAGCAATGAGATCTGTATGTTGGCCTCTATGAATCTCATGTAGAGATCAAAAGACACACAGGCTAGATAACATCAGCCCCTAAAAAGTATTTTATGAGTATTTTTAAATGCTCTTGCAATGCGGCAATACCATGGCAATGGTGCTTAAATTCCTGTTGCTTGGAATTCTGTTGAAGGAAGGAGGCTCTCCTCCAATTAGCCTTTGCTGCCCTTAACCTGGATCCTCCACATTCTGAATTATTCAACACAGTAAGCTTGGAAGGGAGATCAACTAGGTCTGTTTCAGCCATTTTAGACCTGCCATCCTTTGTCCATTGAGTGGATACTGTCTTTCCTTGCCTTGAGTCAGGGCAAGGTTTGCTTTTGTCTTACCCTCTCTGTGGTGTCCTGCCAACACCACATACAGAAATGGGCCTGAAGCACAGGGGTGAACTAAATCAATGAAACAGGTCAAACTGTGGCCCACAGATCATTCATGAGCCCCTGGAGAGGAAGCATTGAAAATCAGAAGTGTTGTCTAGGAATATGGTCTGTAAAATACCTTTTTGGTTCTATATAAATGTTGCAAACCTGTGGCCAAAAGGAATGACTCATCTTCATATTTCTGTTTGCATCTAGTCTGAATCCTTCTGCTTTCATGTTATACATGTGGATTTCCACTAACATCTATCCTGAGACAACCTGAGATTGTACTCTGCCAGAATATTAAACACATCTTGAGATGCAAGAGCACTGGAGGTGAACATTAGTGCAACTCAAACAAGAAGAAATTCAGATCTGCTTCATTTGTGAGCATCTTGGAAATGGATTAAATGTAGACAGATTTGTGACCATTTTAATAAGGTTTGCTTATAATTTATAAGGAAGAAAAGAGCATATTGAGTTTCAATTATGTAGGCTTCGTAGGGTTCTGGATGTTTTCTTTCCCTTTATTATTCTGTGAAACAAGGTAGATTAATATAGGCACTCCCTTCTCATGTTGTATGCAATTAGGGGTTTGTGTTTCTTTTTGTTATATATGTTTATATATAAAGGATACTTACCATATTACTGTACTCAGCAGCAGAGGGCCTGAAGCAGCCTGCCATGGTTTTTCAACCACGTTATGCATATTGGTAGGAATGCTTGTCACCTCACATCTCATACCAAATCTACAACTGCTTCGTTTAAATTCGACTTCCATTTGTTGTTCCTTCATATTCCTCATTCTTCCTAAAATCTATATTAATAATGCAGGATGTAAACATGGGCACGGGAATGTTTTTCTTGTATATCAACTACTCAACAGACATAATGGGCATATATTCAGTATACAGAATTTAAAATATGAAATGTCTATCATTATGTTCTGACACATCGACATTTTCTGCATAACCTGTATTTTCCATATGCCTCAGCCTTCCATAATTATGATTGTATACCTCTCTTCTCTCTGTGAAACAAAGCCCAATTCTTTTATCAGTCTCTTCCTTGTTGGCATTTCCCTCTGCAAATTGTAAAAAGACTTTTGTCTCAAATTGCCTAATAGATTAACATAATTAAGACAAATCACAGGAATTGTTTGCAGTCTATATTTATCTCCAAGTTTGCTGGTGTTGTTTCAGGTGAGAAGATATTCTTACATGCCTGAAAGAAGATTATCCACTTTTCCCCAAACACAGCACTGGCCTTTTAAGATGTGTTCCTCTTCCTTGCAGACTCTGCCTCTCTTTAAGACATCTGAGATTCTTTCCCAAATTGAGGATCGTGTCAGACTGCTCTGTAGCAGAGCAGTGTTTTATGACCATGATCATCTCAGCAGATAGTGCTGTCTATCTCTAGAAATGTGTGCATTGTGAATGATATCATTGTTAGAAAAGTCATCCTTTGATAAAGAGACAAAAAACCTGCTCAGCTTATTCAGGGGGTGGAAGGGGGATCTGCATCATTAAACTGATTAGAATGCTCCAGAGGGTCCTGGGTTTTGTGAAGGACTTAGCATGGCCCTTCTAAAAGGGCTAGTAAGTTCCTCTGTCCCTTCCTCATTAGTTTAATTCAACAAATCTTTTTTTCTTTTCCTCTTTATTTCTTTATCCCTCACAATCCTTTGCTCCTTTCCCCTGCCAGCTGGCTCCCTCAGCTGCTCCATTGATCTCTCAGCCACTCTGGCACTCCTGATACCAGGCACAGTGGGAGGCAGAGTAGCTCAGAGATCAGCAGACAGACCATTATAGAAGTGAATCCCAGAGCCCCAGCAAAAAATCCCGAATTTGTTCTTTTGCTCTCTCTCCCTGGAGCAACCATTTTTGAAATGCTATATTGGCATTTAAAAGTCTGATGTGTTTAGTAATAGCAGAAATAGCTCCTTTTTGCAGTTGTTTCTGTAGGGTTGGAGTTCTGACTGAGCTGAGGAAGCCACACATTGTATTGTCATGAGAGAGTCCTGCCTCTGTCCCCAGTCTTGGAGTTGTTTTGTTCTGAATGCCACGTGACTGCAGGACCAGTGTCTGCAACTTAAATTTGGGAGATTCTTAAGAATCAGTATAGGGTGGTGCAGGAAGATTGTGAGAACGGATTTTCGAAACAGTCATGGTGAATCATATCTCAGTTTTTTCCATTTTGTTGACTGATAATTGTTTGTGCTGTGTAAAACAAATGGCACAGCAAGAATGAACTCAGACATGTCAGAATGATTTTGCATAGCTAGGTACACTTTCCACCCCCTGGAACGTGAAAGGAGAAGGTGGCAGAGATAAGCTGCAGCAATTCAACAGACAGAACTGTGTTTGTTTCCAGTGTCATTGATGGTTAGGTACTGCAGGTCCATGTTCATGCTAAAGATCAGGATGTCAGTAGCTCTTATTTTGACAGCTCTCAAGAACAAGCAGCTGAATTTATTTTTAAGTTTTGATTGTAATGCACGGTGCCAGTGGAGGTGCCACCACTGTGACTGTTTATTGAAAGTAGCTCTAGTAAGCCTGGCCCTAAGCTTTTACAGCCAGTGATGGCTTCAGTTGCCCTGACAAATCAGTCCATATCCTCTCTCCTCTCCTCCTGTCTCTCCCTGTCCTTCCTCACATGCCTACACCAGGTTGTTGGAGACAAACTGGATAAGCCACTTTATTTCAGTAAAGAAAATGGAAGCAGTGGAAGATCACTTGTTATATGACATGCACTAGTTTACACTACAGATCACAATGGTACTGCTGTTCTTTTCCCAGGAAGATTTGAGAATATTTCACACGGATTATTTGTATCATTACCATTCTATCCAGACGCAGTACCTTGCTCAAGTTCACTCAACAGATCAGTGGCAGAATCAGAAATACCTGAGTCATCATCCTTTGCTCTAGTGCATTAGTGAGAAAACTATGAGCAGAGGAAAGCCAGGCTTTGGGAATCCAAAATCTGACTGTGGATCAAAAGTTGGCATGTGGTTCCTTTTTCAGTGTGGGCTGAGTTGGGTAGATCTTAAAACACTCATCTAGGTTATCAATATCTCAATATAAGGATTTCACTATGTTTTTTTCTAAATCAAGATATCCCTGGAATGGCAAAAAAGGAGTGCCATTAGAGTAAGCCACTTATTCATAAAGAGCTGTAGGAATGTGGTATGCTAAAAGGGAAGGAGAGTAGTACACAGTTATAAATGGCCTTAACAAAAACATTAATATTGCATAAGTGGTATTGGTAACAGCTTAAGTATATTTCCATAGGTGTATCTTTATATTTACATATTAATTAGTGGATACCTAAGATCTTATGTTACAGGAATGTCTGTGGTGTTCATGTTTTATTGACAGACTATGGCATCCAAAAAAAGTTGCCAGACACTATGGAAAACTAATTTGCATGGAATTAATAGAATGCAGAATTTCTTCTTTTGCCAAAAGTTTTATTCACAACCCTGCGACAGTTAAGTGTGCAGTGACAGAGTAACCCAGCCCGAGGCTGTTGCATGAACTGTGTCACACAGACTGGGGGATGAGTGGATGGAAGCTCTTGGAAGCCACTTTCCTGGCTCCCTTCACCCAGAAACCATGTGTGCCTCCTGCCAGGTCCTGCTCTGAGCCCTGCTTGATATTGCCCTTGCCCCATCCCTTCTGTGCTGGTCAGAAACTGGAGGTTTCAGCCCTGCAGCCAGGCTTCTCTTTCTGAGACAGCAAGAGCTTTGTCTCTTGGCTTCTGGACCTTGATCTGCCTGGCACAGAGGCTGCTCTTCAAGCATATGTTGGCATATACTTGTTTGGGTATCTACCATTCCCAGTGTTCAAATCTGTAATCTACTCACTTTTGCTCATAACAGATCCAAATTTTTGAGTGCAGATCTAAATCTTGAGTGCAATTCTATCATTAAAACTTCTCACAGTTGTGCAAGCATTTTTTTTAAGGTTTGGTTTTCCTTCAACAATTTATGTAGAAATTTTGAATGAGATTTTTTGCAGTTAGAAAGAACACTCAAAGTTTATTATTTCTTTGGAATGAATGCTGCAAGCCATACAGGATAATGAGTTGTAAACAGAAGGTACAGTTTGGATTTTTCTGAATTTTGAATAAGATTTCTTATATCTGCTCTTGCACACAATTAGGATTCAAAGTGTTTGGCTAATTAGTATTGGCTTGGGCCTGTCTTAAAACTGGTACTGCTGTATTCAGCACATTCAGGAATTTACTGCTGTGACACAAGATATTGACACAGAAAGTTTGATTCAGTTGCCAAACTGTTGGTGTCTGTAGCCCTTGAAATGTCCTGTGTTGTCTGAGAAATCCATATATGTGCAGGCCATGAGACTGTGCTGTTTTGTAGCAGGAACTGGGGAGCTGATGGATCTCCAAGTGCATTTGAAATGACACTGGGTATCTTTGTTGAAGCACCATAATAAAGTTCAGCTTGTCTGAAAGTAGACTACAGGTGTGGTCCAAGAAAACCCTTTATTAGGACTATTTGGCAAAATTCAGGACAGGGAATCAGAATTTTCCTCTTAGCTGTGCTGTTGACTCAGTTGCATCTCTTTCCTCATATGAACAGAAAGAGGAATTCCTGCCATATTTTCATTTATAGTCCTTGTACAGTGCTTTAAAGATACAAAATGCCTCATAAATATTACATGCAACACAATAATTTATGGCAGTTGAATAACTTACCAATATGAAATTTTCTGATTTTCCATGCAAGCATGGAATTAACCAGGGTGATTCATTGCTGGGGACTTTGTGCTCTGCAGCAGCTCCAAACCAGTGGTATTACAGGGAAGCTCTGCTGCTGTCAGTGAGCTGCCTTTGTGGAGATGTGAAAGGAGAGTCTTGATCACTGTTATTAAAGAAGGGGTAGTGCTTTCAGTTGATGATGGTGTTCAGGCCATTTCCAGCTGAGACAGTTTGTTACTTCTATGCACCTATTTTTCCCATGGAAGTGCTAATTGCATAGCTGGTGTAATCAAAGAAATCAAAAATTATGAGGTGTGATTTAGACATGTTAAAAATTAAATTTTGTGCTATATATGTTAGATAATGGTTCCTCTTTCTCCTCTATGAATTGTTTCTGTACACTGTTAAATTGTTCCCATGTTCAAAACTAAAAGGCTCCTAATTCCATTAGCTGTATAAAAGGTGCATTTAGAATTATCTTGGAAAGTTTTGGCAGGAAGAAGAAAATTTTTCAGCATCCAAAGAATTAGTAATAACTCTCAAGTTTGATATATCCTTATCTTTACATGGTAGAACCAGGATACTCAGTTTGCTTGCTTAAAAGTTGGAGTCATTTTTGGAAAGTAAAATAATGTGAAGGTTTTTCTTATGAGGATGAAACAAAGACCATGTGAAATTTGCTCTCAGTGAGTTTTTTGGTTTTCCTTCTGACTGCATCTTAGATCATCTACTCATGGTAAAAGTGCATTGCAAAGTGGAACTGGCATAATGACATGTAAGAAAGTAGATTTTAATTAGCTGGAGATATTTCGGGGGAAGCTGATAGTAATTGTATGGACTGTGCCATCTGGTCACTGAGGTTAGCATCATTTAGCACTATAGGCTGTGGAAATATTTGTCTCTCAAGCTGATGCAGCCAGATAGAACTGGTGGGATTATGCCCTTGACTGATACAGCTATTTTCTAATGGCACAATCCTTGCTTACAATGGCTGATGTAGCTCAACAGAAGTTATGACCAAGCTTTTCAGATTTATTCCAGTTAAAGTTTAGCTCTTTAGATTCAAATAGTAATTTGTTGTTAGATTATATTAATTTTATTTGCTTTCCTGGCTGCACTTTATTTTACTCTATCATGGTTCTATGTGATAAATCAGAAATAAAATACATATTACACAACCCTCCTTTTTCACAGAGGTGAGGAAAATTATTATTTTCTCTTGGGTTTTTTTCCTTTTCCTTTTTTTCTAGTCACATAAAAGTTATCAGGTACAGGCACATCATGCTTTAACTCAGAAAACAAAATTATATGTTTCCATTGTCATTATAAATTAAACAATCTGGAGGAATTACATCGGAAGCATAAGATTTAAACCACCCATCTCTCATAACAGATCTTTGGATTACAGGGGTCTTTGGATTCTATTAAGGGAAGGTCAGAACAATGACATCTGAATGATATTTAGCTTGAATGCTTGTGCTTTGTCTGTGCCAGACTGTAGCTTTTGGTGTCTTTTGGCTTCTGTGAGGAAAGAACCAGGTTTTCCATGGGGGATCAGTGGAATAGGTATTTTCTAGATTACTTTCTAAGAATCTGTCCCAAGTATATATCTAGAGCTGCAGATTGATCCTTTGGACTCTTCTAATGTTGTTTCTGTGTTTCACTGAGATTCTATTTCATTTAAGCACCCGAATCTGAAAATGAAGTGCAGTTAATGTAATGTTAGGGTTGCAATGGAAGTTTTCCAGAAGGTAGTTTTACTTAAATAAATTAGCATCTATTTGTAAGCAGCATTTGCAGACTCCTTGTTTTTCTTGAATTCATCTGTTATTGGTTTAAAAAAACAGGAATGGGATCACAATTTACCCTTATCTCTGATCTCACCTTCAAGGCATCTTCATTTGAGGATTTCTATTGATGGTGGGTGACAGCTTAATGCGTCCACCTCTGTTGTTAAAACTAGAGACATGGAAAGTTCTGATCCTCTAAAATAAGGCATTGAAATTTTCTTAGAATCCTGCACAGTAAAACCAGAGTTATGGAGAGAATTTTTCAAAACATAATCTAATACAGATGCTTTTTTGAAGTCTACCAAAATTTGAAACTTTTAACCCCAACTATATTCAGAAGGAGATAATGTTTTGGAAATAAATGGAGGTAAGACCTGAGCACAGAGTTGAAAAACCCTCAAACAAAACTATTTTACTTTTTCTTAATCTATAAACATAGGAATTTTCAATATATGCATACAGATTATGCTCTGTGAACCAGAGAAAGTGAATTGTCTAAGGTACAATTCAGAAATACCTACGTATATTTTTTGGAACTTTAAAGCCAACAAAGATAAACCAAAAATTGCTTCAGCATTAATTATACAATGAAAGGAAGAATGATTTAGAAAGTATAATCCCCTCAAACCAGTGGGATATTAAAACGGAAAAAAGTTAGGAGGCTGATCATACATGCACTATTTTGTGTAGCACTCCCATTCTGAAACCATAACAAAATAAATGAATAAGCCTGAAGAGGTAGTAGATTTTGAGGAAGCTTTGGTTTTTTGTTTGTCCATATAAGTCATTATTCCCTTTTTAATGGAAATATAGTATATTTTCTATTGCCTAGGATGTATACAAAAATGTCACTTTAAATCCAAGTGTTATGCTTCAGCTGCCTATGAGAACAAGTGACATAGCAAACATGATGGTGATCTTCACTCAGCTTTGAGTGTGCTCTGCCTTCCAAATAACTCAGCTGCAAAACACGAGTGCTCTGGAGGCACAGGGATGATGGTTTGGTTTACAGTCTTTTAGTTTATTTAGCAAACTAAAATAACAGTTGCTTTGTAGTCAACTTTGTGGAACAGATAAACAATAGTGACAATTTCATATGATGTATATAGACAGAAGAGGTTATCTGCAGCCCCTGAGTGATGGAGCTTGTCATATTCCCTTCTCCAGTAATGCACAAGGTTAGAAATCAATGTCTTAATCATGGGCAGCTCTGGGCAATTCAGATATATCACACACAAACAGGCTTCTAATTACATTTAAGAAATACATATCATACATATATAAACTGACATAAATATCAGAGTGGTGTTGCTAGCTGTCAAAATGGATAAGTATAATTCCCTCAGTGGCCCTTGACAGGTTCAATACCTGCTCCGGAGGTGCTATGAACAGCATTATACGGCTGATTGAGTTATGACAGCTCCAACCCAACAGGGAAGCCAGGCAGGAAGGAATAGCCTGGGCTGCAGACAAATGATGATAAAGTGATCACTTTAAAGAACAATCTCCATAATATTTCATGCTCACTGCACGGTGTAAAGGCAGCCTTGACTGCGGGGCTAACTGCTCTATCAATTGATTTGATTCACTGCTGCAGCTACTCCCAGTCATAATATTTCAAATAAATGGTACCGTGGATAGAAATAATATCTGCATCAATATTAACCCTGAAAGGACTAATGGACACAAGCTATAATTTCCTGGACACTCTAATAATGCATTTTGACTGGGCTTGGCATAGGATGATTTTTCTTTCTTTTTTTTACCCCTTTTTTTTTTTTTAAATAAAAACAGTGTATTGTTTACTTAAACTTTCCTTTTACAGCCATAAAAGAAGAAGCTTTGCAGCTCAGGCCTCTTTCCTAGTCTCAAGTTTAATTTTAAAGTAAATTCTGCTAAATGTTATTTTCAAGTGTTTGTTTATATCTGAATATATTTTATTAAAATTACATTAGATATGTAAATGAGAGAAAAGGCAGGTTTTGGATGTGTGTATTATATATAATTTATCTGTGTATGTGTATAGAGGCAGAGTTAATAGTCCTCAAATTATTTACTAAGTTATATTTAAAACAAACGGAAAGGAACTTAGAATTAATTATAAATGAGAATGAAGTCAACAAAATATTTTCTGGAAACACAAGGAACCAGTAAATTCTAATGATTATACAGGATGTTAGGGGCTTTTTTCCCTTTAGAAATAATAATAAGTACTCTATGAGACAGGCTTAACATATAAGAAGTACAAGTGAATTTATGGGTTCATAATCCTAAATCAAACCTGATTTCTATTTTCCATGCAGTTTTTCACATACTCTGTAACAAAATGGATGTTTATTCTGTTCTTTCATTCATAACACCCCGCTGACATTTAAGTCCTTTTTAAAGATCTTCTGTGCTCATTGTGAATCAAGCTGACTTGTATAAATTGTATAATTATATTTTTGTTATTCTTTTTCCACTACTGCTGACTACTTGACTATCCTTGGATATACATTTTAAGGTCAGAGCTGTGTCCAAATATTCAGGAACTGTTTGAAGAAATACTATCAATGCATGCTAACAAGAAGTAGACTGAATGGGCTCTTTCTCTGATTATTAGTTTGTCTGCTTAAGGATTGTCTTTATCAGATTCTCTGTTTTTTCTTATTTGTCCCCTAAACATTTACTATAAATCAGAGCAGGGGATACTTAGGTTTGAATCTCATGAGGCCTGTTTAAATTTAAAGCTTAAGCAGAGAGAGGTATTTTATGATCAGTCCTTAGTGAATGCTCCAACTGCAACACTTCACCAACCTCTGAAGTGGTCTTAAGCAGGCTTCAAAGGACTTCAATTTATAGTTTTCCAGAAGATCTGGGAAATATTTGTATTTCTTAGGAGTCAGAATAAAACCTGAGGGTTCCAAGTGGGCTTGGAAGGCTGGCTTGAATCTGAAATTGAAATTGAAATTGAAAATTGTGGAAGATTGGCATTGGCCTAACTCCACTATTCCCACCAGTCTAATAAGCCACAAAAGCACAGTGTTTTCCTTCATCCTAGATCTGAGTAATCAAGCACCTCATGTTTGTTGCTTGTTACCTACAGATCAATATCAAATTTTTCCAGACATGCAAGCATCTGACTTTCATAGTATATTTCCTTTTAGTTCTGATTTTTTTTGGAGCCTATGCCAACAGTACAGGTCACTTTTATATTACTACTACTCAAAATCCTGCTGGAGTTCATGTTTCTACAACAAAAATTGAAACTACCTCTTTGCCTTTCCTGCTTGCTTTCTCTCTCCTTCAGAAAAATTTTCTTCCTCCTTGCACACACTGCATGCGAGTTATTTGTTTCTTCATTTCAGTCCATTTGCTCCAACTTCATCCCTGTCTGGTGTCCTTTTTACACTCATTTTATCATAGAATCATAGAATGGTTTAGGTTGGAAGGAACCTTGAAGATCATCTTTTTCCAACACCCTGCCATGGGCAGGAACACCTTCCACCAGACCAGGTTGTTCCAAGCCCCAAAAACTTCCAGGGATGGGGCAGCCACAGCTTCTCTGGGCAACCTGTGCTGGGGCTGCAGCACAGTAAAGAATTTTTTCCCAATATCTAATCTAAATCTTCTCTCTTTCAATTTGAACACATTTCTCCTTGTCCTGTCACTAAATGCTCTTGTAAATATTTTTTGCCCCATCCTTCCTGTAAGTTCACTTCAGGTGCTGGCAGGCTGCAATTAGGTCACCCTGAAGCCTTCTCTATTCCAGGCAGAGCAATCCCAATTCTCTCAGCCTTTCCTCATAGAAGTGCTCCATCCCTCTGATCAACTTGGTGGCCCTCAGGACTTTAATACTTGTCATTATTTGGACCATATCTTTCCAATATGTTTCTAAATACAGACACATCATACCTGCCTCATACAGACACAATTTGTCAAATTTTTTTTCTGGGTTATTTTTTAGAACTTCTACTTATTGCTTTCCTTCTCTGTCTCTGCTCTATATCTGTTGAATTACTTTCTGATGATGTTCTGTAAATAAATGTCAGGCTTCACCGTTTTATTCCAATGAGTCTGTCCTTACAGAATCAGAATAGCTGGGGTTGGAAGGGGGTTTTAAAGTTCCCCTAGTCCAGCCCCCTGCAATAAGCAGAGAGGTTACACTAGCACTTCACCTCCACGGGTGTGTCCTTTGCTTGCTCTTTCTGTATGTTATCTCTAAGATATAGTCCACGAATACAAACTCAACAATTATCCCTCCTTCTGTTTATTTCTGTTTATTTCCCTATGTTTATTTCCTCTCTGAAGTAAATTATGCTGGCCTGTCACCATCTAATGTTTCTCTATGGATCTTCAATGTATCACAGTTAAAGCAGAGTTTTAAACTTTTGCTGAAAACTGTTTAAAACAACCTTCTTTTCAGCATATCTGTTGTTTGCAGTGACCAACATCCTGATGCTGTCACTTACTGTCACCATCTACTAGCCCAATATTTGATATCTGGGCCATGTCTTGATACTGTTGATTATTTTGAAAAAACATTTCTGAAAGAGAGTCTATCTTGTCCCATCTTCAGCATAAACTTTTTCAGATTCTCATTCTCCTCCTTTAATTTATTGCTTGAAATGGAATATTGTTTCACTTGCACATGATCAGAAACCTTTTGTAAAGTCTGTTTACCCAGACTATTTCTTTCCCTCCTCCCTTGTTTTTCTTCCATTAGCTCCATCACACTTGTAGTAAAATACTTGTTTTCATGTTCACTCTTTCCTTCCCTGTTATCTATCATCCTGCTCTCAATATCAAGATATCATATGCCTCACTAATCTTGATGAGTAATGGGTGCCCAGTTTCCACCTCCCACTTGTTACTTCTTCCTGTGTGCATTTCTCTCCTGTCAGCCTTCCTTACGCTTACAAGGAGCTTGCCATGAACATTTGCAGAAGTATTTCATTGTTGTCTTACAAAGCCCTGCTAAAATTTCTCTTTGGCTTTAGGTCCAAAAATTGATGATCAAGCTTCCAGCCTGAAATCTTGCCAAAGTCGTTTATGAGTACTTTATTTCTTGTCTTTCTCATCAATATTGTTTTTGGTTTTTTCTTTGAATACTCTCCAATCAGTCTGTATTTTTTTTTTTATACTGGCATTGTAAGTTGTTGTGGTTGAAGACTGTCTTTTTCAGTGTTTGCACAGTAGCATTGTATCAATACAAGTACTCAAGACAATAACAATATTATTAAGGGTAAGCTGAGAGACAAAGTGCAGCTAAGGTGTGCCCTGGCAGCCAGGAGGGCCAAGAGTGTCCTGGGGGACATCAGGCACGTGGTATGACTCTTGGGGATGGTCTTGTGCAGGGCCAGGAGTTGGACTTGAAGTTCCTTGTGGGTCCCTTCCAACTCAGCAGATTCTGTGATTCTGTGAAAGTCGAGAAATAAATTTAAAAAAAAAAGTAATTATTTTCAAATATTAATTATTTAGGAGATCTAACTTCTACAATAGAGTCTGAGACTTAATACTGGTTTCAGATGTGACAACACAAACACAGCTTCTGGACTGGGCCAGCAATGTGCTTTTTAAGACTGATAAATTATAGAGTTACATCCATTTTCTGGCTAATGTAGATGAAGTGTAAATACTTGATGATAACTGAAATGCATCCCTTTACAGTATTGTAAATGAGGAGGTGGAAAGACCCTCGATATTTTAAGGGCCAAACAGAATCACGGGAGCAGCTTTAAAGATTAATTCCTTGTGTCTAGTGTAAAACAAGATTAAATTAGCTTGTGTGAGCTGCTGTTAGCAGATGCACTATTACATTATGCATGATTCCTGACTGCTCATAGCATGAACAAACTGCACAGTGTTCCATTAGTGATTTTCAATGCCGTGCTAAGCTTTAAGTCACATAGACAGGCCAATGTATTGGGTTTACTTTGTGGATGTGTTTTCCAGGCAATTTCACAACCTACCTGATCACTGTTATTGATTGACTGCATTTGAAATGGATAAAAGAATTAACCTGTGTAAGGGTAGCAGAATGGGGTATACAGTATCCTATATACTTAGGAAAATCAATAGTACTCTAATGTAGAAAATTTAACCAGACAAGACAAAACCCTCTTCCCACCTGCATCAATCCTCGTGCTCCCTCCCAGAGTAAAACATTATAGTTATACCATATATTTTTAATGTGTTTTATCCTTTGCTGCTTCTCTTTTTACTCCCCTGTAACCCTGTGGATGTACTCGTGTACATACTGTAAAACAAACTGAGGAGCTCCTGAACAGGTACATTTTTCTCCTCTCATGCCCACTTTCACTTGAAGTGAAAAACAGGCAGCTATACATGTCTAGAGACTTGTTTCATCTTTCAAGCTGTAGGCATATTCCTGCTTTCTGCCACTTTCTTTCTTGACTTCAGTCTTGTCCCTCTGCTCTCACATTCGTTGTGCCTCAGCAAGTTCCATCTCCTACTTATGACATTTTCCCACCCTCTTCTGCTTTAAATGAGGATGAGATGCACACAAACACATTCCTTGGTGTCTTTGCCTCATCACACCTACTTTTCAGGCTCTCCAGCTAAACAGTGCTGCTTTTTGTATTCGAATTAATCTTTCCAGTACTGGCTAATGAAATGCTTGTCACTGAAAACTTAACAAGTCCAAGTTTGTAAACCAAATATTTTTGTGGACAACCCTCTAATGTTATGGCTACTTGAAATCTTTACCACAAGCATGACTGAAGCTATCATCAGAGTTATTTATCCTTAGAGTGAGTTTTTATATTTTATTTTGTCATATAACTAGGTTTGGAAATAAGCTTTAGTACAAATTCAGTTGTATTATGCTTGTTCCTCCAACACTGAGAGAACATTAAACATACCAAACCTCTGGGCGTCTGGGAATTCCTGCCTTCTTGGCCAACTCCCTTTCCTTCTTGGCTTACTCTCCCTATTCACAACCTCCTCTAAAGGAATAGCCACCCAGAATGGCATTTCTGCCTCTGCTTTCAAGAAACCCAGGATACTTCAGGAAGAAAAGAGTGAGAAGCAAGTAGTGCTGCTTAGGCTGTGCTTATTCCACAAGAAGGGAAAGAAAAGGATAAATGGGACTTGCTATGCAGTTTTAGAATATGCTTCCAGTCTACAGCAATTGTCTTCTTTTTCATTTTTTCTTGTAAAAACTAGAAATCTCAAAATCGTGTTCTGTTTTGGAATAAATGTTTCTCTGAATCCTTTCCTGGAATGTGCAATAAATTAATCTGTAAACTATATTAGAAGGTTGGTTATAAGTACAAATATGTAGCGAGCTGGTGCAGTTGCTGTCTTTTGCATAGAGCTGAGCCTAAACTCCATGCCTCTCTTTGTATTCTGTTGTATAAAATATTTTGCAATATTTTATTTTCTGTAGCCTTCTGAGCTGATAACTTGGAGTTTGGATATTTTTTACTGATTTCAGCACTGATGGTCCCTCCTGCTACGCCCTTTATCTCTGTAGACTTGCCTGGTAAAATGGAGTTAGAGTGGTTGCTCACTGAGCTAATGTTGTGTTAGCTAATGACTTTAATATGGACTAGTCAAATTACACAAAACTGGAAACATTTCTTGGAGGTAAAATTGATTGCAGAAGTTACTACATGACTTCAAAATGCTGTTATTATTGTTTAAAGGAACCAATAATTCAAGACCTGGTTTTTTCACGCAAGCCAAAGGGATGTAGAAATTAGAAAAGACAAATCAATCACAAGGCTTTACATATGAACTCTCTATGCCCAAATGTCTGCCCAGACAGGATCAACTTGGGTGGTAAGGTCAGCAGGGTGACAGGGCTGGCCAGCAGTGTCACTGCTTTACCAGTGCACGCTGTCCAAGCACTGTGGAGCTGTCGCCAAATCCCAGCGTGATGACAACAGGACTTACAGGGGAGTTAGCAATATGCCCAGGAGTACTGCAAACAGAAAAAAGGGTTCCCTCAAAGGCTAATACTCATAAAAGAGAAAACAATATTCTAGTTCACAGACATTTAAGAGATATCTGTGCAATTTTTAAGCAGCCAATGTAAACAAATATCCCCTCAGACAGCAAATACTTTGTAAAAAAACCTCACTATCGACATTAAGCAGTTTCAGAGCAATGCAGTAGATACTGAATCAAAGACCACTACAGTTCTTTATTGCTGGGGGGGGGAAGGTCCAAATATTGCTTGGCAAATTACTGTTTGCTAGGGGCACTGTTACCAGTTGACACAATCATTGGTCAGCAAATTGGTCACATTATCGGTTAGTAAATTTGAGAGTGCAGAATTATTTATTGGTAAATTAGAGATGGCAGAATTATTGGTTGGTAAGAAAAGAATTGCAGTGATTGGTTAGCAAATTAGAGATGCTTGGTTTTGTCTGTGGATAAATCAAGGTTGGTCAGATACTGGAGGCCAAATTAAAGATGGCCATGATATTTATGGTTGCTCTGGTGGATGTTGAAGTTCTGCTTTTTTTGTTGCAAGCAAGTAAACATTGGGAAGGTTTGCTTCTTTATTTTTTTCTGATTTACTCTTTTGCAAGAATTTCTGTGGGTATTAATATGGAAGTAAACACACTTTTGCTCTCTTACTTTTCAATGGATCTATGTGTTAGCTGAAATTGTGCAGAGTGCCAGGGGACTTCTGAAATTGTTTTTATGAAGTGAATATTAAAGAAAGATGTTAGATTTGCAGAGCTGAAAACTGCAGCCTTTGCAACTCCAGCACTAAGCTGGTGCTTAGTTATTCCTCACAGGCTGATAGCTGGCACCAGGAGGGGGTGGTGATGTGAATCCCTTCCGGAGATGCTTCCTTGCTGCTGGTTAAGAGCTGTAGTCGTGCTTTATTTGTCTGTAAACTGAAAGCAGCCAAGATATGGAAGAATATTGCCTTCAAGGCAGTAATTTCTGTGAGATGTGGGGATTTCTGTGGGCAGTGGCCTCCAGCTGCTTACCTTCCTTCACAAGATCTAAAGCTCCGTGACAGAGTCAATATCCAGGTGCTGTTACCAGGCAGTGATGGTTTTCTGCTGAAGAACTGCAGCTGAAATCGCCATAGGCTCGCTAGACAGCTCTGAAAGCAGCTTTTTTTTAATGTCATTGATAGCACAAATGATACAAGCTTCCTATTGAACCACAGTACTGCAGCAGAAACTGTTTTCTGGCATTTTCACATTCTCCGTTGTTTTGAGTTTTTCCTTCTGTCTTTTCCTTTACGTGCAGAACTTCTGTTTAAAAGCAATCCTGTTTTTGTATACAATGTTAGAGCAATTCTGAAGAAAAAGTGTGTTTCAGTATCATTCTAGAACACTGTAAGAAAAATTCTGCTTACTTGATGAACCTTGCAAACAATGCACAGAACACGATGGTTCAACAATTAAATAATTTTAGATTTTAACAATGCTGAAAACATTAATAGAATATGTGTTAAGAAAAATCTATGGCTGTTGATATAGCTGCTGAATTCTACAATGGAGAATGATGCTAATTAATCAGATTTACTTTTCCAAAGGGACACTATATAATGCTTTTGACAATACTACAGATGAAGTCAGGGGGGATGTATTTTAAAACTTTAGGAAAGTCTTAAATTTTAAAACATTAAAATTTGCTTTTTATATGAACTCCTATAACAACAATGCCCCTACCTTTCTTGTCTAGTAATTCTGCCAAAAATGATATGTTTATTTGGAAACAGTAAAGTATGTCTGACATTTTTAAGACACAGCAATGGGGGGAATTTTGCAAAAGTGAAGGGGGTGAAAAGGAATTTTTATCCCGCTAAAGAAGCAACACAATCACAAGATATCTGAGTTTTATAAATCTCCTGGATTGAGGTAACATATGCTGCTCATTTTTTGGTATTTTCATTGAATCTAAAAGTTAGGACTTGGAATACACCAGAGCACTTCAGTAACACAATGATTGTTCAGTGTTGGGTCCAGCTTGAACTGTTCATCTGGAAAGTTTTAGCTGAAACCATCATAATTAATTAGAAATGGTTTAACTAGTTCAGAAAAAAAATAATTGTAGGGCTTCCCCTTACCCTGGGTAGAGGCCTGTATGATCTTCTCTCCAAAAATGAAATAATCCTATTGGTGCCAACCTCACTCTGCTCTCAACTCTCAAGCTCAAGTGGGCTCGCACTGTAAGGCATCCTAGTCTGGATTGTTGCATACCTCGGAATCTTTACAGTGGTGATTTATTTCAGCATATTCGGATCCATAATCAGACTTTCAAAATCTGGGTTGTTCAACTGGGACAAATTGTCTTCAGTTGTTATTCAAAGGCAGCATGAGACAGGGAATGCAAATGAGCAAAAAATAGCCATGGTAAAATGAAGAAGAGAAGATGGTATGGAAATAAAATAGGACTTGTTGATGGCATTTTTTTTTCCTTCCAGCAAAACCTAATAACTTGTAACAGAAAACAGCTCAGTGCAGGAAGGGACAGGCAGGTTTCAATAGAAAACACCAGATTTTTGGTCTACCACTGCTTCGAATACAGATGAGCACAGGATTTAACAAGAAACCGTTGGTTGTAGTTTCAGCTGGTAAAATCAAATTTAGAGGTGGGTTGATTCCTCAAACCATTTACCTGTGTTCTTTCCAACATCAGTGCAGAAGCTGGATTAAATCATTTTACTGGGGCTCAATGGGTCTACCTCTCTTTTCAACTTTTTATAAGAGAAAAAATCATATTTATTAGTTGAAAAAAAATATTGTCAGGTTAAAATCAGCAGTAGTATGTCTGCCACTATTTATTAATTAGTAAAATTAGGTAAATTAATTAAAATCTAGCTTAATAGTGGAGTCTTCACAAAATGTAAAGCTTATAATGAAAAGCTTGACAATTTGTATGCAGGAAATTATTGTTCTGACTGTGACATTCTGAATTTCCATTTTGCTGGTATTCACTCAGCACTGCATAAACAGAGAACTCTGGCTTTAAATGTAGGTATTCCTAATCAGATCTGCACCCCGGTGGTTAGGTTAGGTATGTCCTGTGATATTACTTGTGTCCCTTGATTAAAAAAATTATATAATTACACCTCTTTGAAACTTCTCTGTGCTAAATGTCAATTTTACATTTTACAGTTCTCAATTTTTACATTGTTGACTGATTTATGTAGTGTTTCTAGTAAAACTCTAGATGTAGAACATTTCACTTGCATTACCAGCAAACACTGTATAATTTTTTTTGCAAGTATTTGCTTTTTGCAGTGACAAATCATTGGCAATACAAGGACTACAATCCCTGTATTTCTAGAAAACATTTGAGAATTTTCAAAATGATTGTAAGACATTTCATGAAATGAAAAGAATGAAAAGACCTTTAGATATAATTTACATTCCCAGGGTTTTTTCTTGCCAGAAATATTCTTTTTGTAGGAGTACACAAGTAATTTTTAAAAATTTGAGGCAAGAAATAAAAGCCTATGTTAGGTTATTATTGCGATAATAACCAAATAGGTGAAGTTCAAAATCTAAGTTCCTGAGATGGTTAAAAAATTTTAAATTCCTCATTTGAATGGGATACCATGAAATATCTGTGTCTGGTATGCATACTGAGATCAGAAGATAACTTCTAAAAATAAAAATAAATGTAAAAATATGTCCTTTTTGGCCCATTGTGGACATTTGAAAAGCCACAGGCCATTCAAATTGTGCTGTGAATAGACCATTCTCCAGTGTAAGAAGAACGAGTTCTTCCCAGGATTCAAATAAAATATTTTTCATCTTCACTGTGAAGAGCTTTTTCCTCTGCTTTTCTTTATGGGAATAAAAGGCCTTTCTGTTCTTTCAGTTGAGTGACCTCTGCCTTTTAGGGGGAAATGAAGTTTCTGCTCTACTCACCCATCACCACCACCCAGAAATCTTTAGCTTCTGTGCCTGAGCCAGGTGAACAATTGGTACAATTGGGGATGGGAAGGAAGGAAAGAGAAGTATGTGAGCACACATTCATACTTTTTCCACCAAAGAAGGCAGGAAGATTCGTGACCACAAGAAAAAGAACTTAAAGCACCTCTGAGGTAGAAATGGGTAGATTTTGTGGCACAGTAATGTGATTGAGATTTAATTGGAAAGCTTACTGTTAAATGGCTCAGGCAGGTTTGCAGTTGCCAAAAGAATACCCTTTATACATTCAGATATGCAATACCCAGTCTGCAGCATCAGTCACAGTCCATTTAGGTGATTTGATACACTGCAGTTTGTTAGAATATCACTAAATTGTCTCAGCAACTCCTAGAATAGAGGTTTGGGATTTTATTGAATTTATTATGTTTTCAAATAGCATTCATTAGGTATTCTTCAAGCTATTCTGGACATATGTTGGGCTTGAATCTTGAAACTGAACATATGAGGATCTAGGGTGTTCTTAAGCACAAAGTCATCCTGGACAAAATCTAGCCCAGCTTGTTGTGATTTGTTGGCAGTTGGAGATTCAAGGACTGAGACCATCGTCGTGGTACACTAACATTGTCCCTGGCAATAGGTGGGAATAAACAGATTTAAAAGGGCACAGTTTTGACAATACTTATATAAAAAATTATTCCTTCATCCCTAACAAATTCTTTAGTGTTAGTTTGCAGATGTATCACCTCTGTCATGTAGTGTATGAATTTCAGTTATTGTCATTATGGATCTGGCATCCTTCCTAAGTATTGTATATTGTGTATTGTACATTAGGAAGTTTTAAGTTGCATATGCACCTTTTAAAATATGCAGATATATTACACCTATCCTTTTAAAAATTGACTAATGATTGACTTTAGGCAGTGGTGTTCCTGTAATCTGTGTGTATTATTTAAATTGAATGAAATTATTTTCATTTTGTAAAGTAATAAGTAAATTAAGGGGAAAGTCTTTGTAGGCTGCTGTTTTTATTATGTCCTAACCTTAAGTAGAAAGAAAGCCAAGCCAACTAGTTGTTCTTGCTTTTATTAAAGTTCCTGTTGGCAGCGCACTGATGGGACACATTAATCTTAGTATTAATGCTGAGGAAAAGGGGCTTAGAAGCCTAGGATGAATAAATCATTCCAGAGCCCATTTGGATCTGTTGGCACCTACCCTGCTATGTTGTTGCTGGATAGAAAGGCTTCTCTAAGTGTTAAAGGGTTGGATAGCACAGTTGGCTTATTGCAGACTGGCCCTCAGTAATCTGTGAGTGGTCTGAGTGGGGGTAGCAAGCAACAGGGCAGGGTGGTTTGAGCATGACAAGCCTGTGGGCTGGCACTGAGAAAAGTAAAGACACATTTTCTTCCATCCCCAGTAATCTGTGTAGTTTTTGTCACTGAGAGTGGTGCTACTGATGCTTCCAGTCTCGCTCTGAGGTATTTGTTGGCATTAGAGAGGAAGAGTAGCTGAAATGTTTCCTGTTTGTGTTACTTACGTCCATCTCCAATCACTTCATTAAAATTTTTGGACCCTCAGGGATGATTCATTTATTTTGCAATTTAAAAGCCACATTATCCATTTATCTTTCCCTTGAAGACTCTCTGAACATGCAGAAAGGTAAAATCATCAGACTCCAAGAGTAACTCTTTGCTTCACTTCTTTCCTATCTTGCTCTTTTCTGGGCAGCTTTTGGGGTTTTTTTTCAGTCCCTTTGTTTCTGCAACATGCTCATCTATTTGTGGTTGGCTCAGAAGCCCCTCACTGCTCTGTTTCACAAAACTGCCCTGCTCTCAAGACTCTCCTTCATAACACAGCCTCAGAAATGGGTTTTGGCTACCAGTCTTTTTGGCCCCTTCCAGATTCAATTCAGATGCAGTTCTGCACATCTTCAGTGTAGGATGCAACTAATATGTGTCTCCATGAGGTTTCTGGGATGGCCAAGGTGAAGGAGCTCAAGGAAAGAGGGAATGAGCAGTGCTAGACAGCACTGCTGTGGTACTGGACAGTTCACAGCCTTTTCACCACCCTGCTCCTGATGCCAATAAATCAGTTACTGCTGTGATGTGTTTTCACTGGCCCCAGGTGGGCTCTTCTGTCCTCTGGAGCATTCTATGCACTTAAAAATTAATGGGGTGGGATTGGTCTCTGGGTGACTTTTTCCAAGTTTCCCACAGCTTTCATTGCTGTTCCATGAAACAGTGGCTGCAGACACCAGAGGAAGGTTGGCATGCAGCAGTAGCTACACATTTTCAGCGGCAGTCAGTGAACAATTGCGTGCTACAATTCACACTGTCTTCTCTGGTCTGTTCTTCAACTGATGAAGCACCTATTATTAGCCAAGCAATAATCAAATATTTGAAATAGTCATATAAAAGAAGATTTGGAGAATAATGCATGCTACCATCTATTAGGCATTTCACACCTTCAAGGGATGCACTGAAGTGTAGAAATTCAAGCTATATCACTGTATTTTTACCTGACACAATTGCTGTTGAGACAGCTCTATTTTCTCAGTGTATTTTATTCATAAAACAATCTCATTTTATAAGCACAGATCATCTTTAATGCAATGAATGTAATGTACAACAATTATTTTGGTTAACTTTTAGTTGTTAGCACAAATCACAGTTAAAGTAACATTAAGAAAGAAGGAAGATGGAAAACAGCATGAAATGTCTCAGTACATTTTATTTTCAATGAAATAATAGAATATCACTTTACCAGGTCTAACATAAATGGAAGCATTTGAAGGCTATCAACCTGTACATGTGATGTAATAGATAGAAACATACTATTTCAAGTCAGCTGGTTGTCAGTGGACTTGGGAAGGAAGCTTTTCATTTACATGTGGTCCTTGTAAAGCTGCTGGTTAGCAACAGTTTACAATTTAAAAACTCAAGCAATGAGCAGTTACAATGTGGTAATGTAACACCAGAAACAGAAGAGAGAGGACAAGAGTCACTTGGTCTTTTTTCAGAATGTGATTTTCCCAAGAAAGTAATAATAATTTAGCTCATTTCTTAAGGAGGGGAACAAATCTCTGTGTCTATTTTGATACAGCATCTTATTCCCTTTCTACTTCCTGTCTTCTCCCGCTGTCTCTGGCCCAGAGCTGTGCTAAGTACAATGGCTTGTGCAGTGACCTAATTCTGGTCTCAATTTGTACAGCACAGTTGGTGAATAATATCTACTTTTGTTCAAAAGCCTCCAAATTGAGTATATATTGAAATTACTGGTTGTAGAACAACAGTGACTCAAACTTTTGATGTTAAAAAAGAGAATCTGTAGTTCTGAATTGATTTGCAAGTAAATGTTATTATAATAAAAAATCATCTTGTGAATTCCTCACTTTTCTTCTGCATTTTCACAATAGGGTCCTTCCAAAATGCCAGGGAATGTTCATGCCTGCAATGGTCTCATCACATTGTGTCATGTCAGAGAAGGTTTGTGAGCCTGGGTCTCTATGGAAGGGCCAAGTCTTAATGCAGGCACCTTTTATCTTAGAAGAATGGGATATCTAATGCTTGGTTCCACTTGTTAACAATTGGAAAAGCAGAATCTGGCCTAACTTGTAATAATAGTTATTATTAAATTGCATGGTGGGCCTGAGTCTAATTTTACTCTTATTTTATAGAGCCATTGACTTCGATGGACTTGCTCCAAAATTTTCATTGGCATAATAGTGAGCAGAATTAGGCCCAATAACTGTCATGTAAAACAAAGTCATTCCATCTTGTAAACCATATAGCAGGTTACGTGGTAGTTAAGTGTGGGCCAAAAACATTAATCTTTCAGATGATGTGTTTAATGGCAGCCTTGGATGCTTGCAGTCAATTAAAATTTCCTGGCACATTTTCATAGGACAAGGAACGTTTGTTACTAATCATGTCCAAAAGAAATTCTAGCTGGTGTAATTGTATTTTACTTAGCTAAAATTGCCTTTGTGCTTATAGTTAGGTTGTTATTCTTCTCTCTATCTTTTAAAAAACCCTCACAATTTTGCAGTTATTTTGGTGCAGATGATAGCTGTGCTATCACCCAGGAGCAGCATAAAGTAGAGTTTCTCTTACTCTGTGCTGTGGAACTGCAAAGTGTCTTTAAAGTCGAGAATTGGGAGGGGGGAAGGAAGTGTCAAGGTTGCTGTTTTAATATTTAGGGACAGATTCTCAGCTAATATAAATTACCATAGATGGGTTGAAACATCATAATTGATCTGCTTTTATCTCTTAAAATAATGAACATTTTAATTGGCCATGCCGCTTTGGTTTTATTACTCCTACCTATAAAATACAATATTTTATGACACTTTGATCCAAAAAAGAAAAAAAAAATAAAATAAAACAACATACAGGGTATTACACTTTTTCTTGTTCTTTCTCCTTGTGTAAATCCTGAACTTGGTTTAAAGTGACTATGAAACACTTCAGATCAGCTACCATAGCAATAAATATTCTTTGAAAATACCTGTATTTCTGCCCGTTTCTTTGGGCAATCAAATCTGCACTTTGTTTAACGCTCATCAAAGATAATGTGAATTTTCCCAGCCATTTGGAAGATGGGGCAGTGTTACCATACTAAGGAATTTATGCCAGATTAAAAATCTCTCCTAAGAAGATGCCCCATATGAGCTTCCAATGGATACATGGAGACCAATTGTTTCTTGCATGCTCTGTGGGAAAACCTAGCAAACTGTGATGTGAGAGATCAGGGAAGAGTTTGGGAGTTAGCTGTTGTGCTTTCCCTTAGAGCTACAGAGTGGCTCAAGAAAGTGTGGTCCTCTTCCTCTGAATAAGTTATATATTACTTTTATATCATTTTTACTTCACTCTATCTCCCAAAATGGCATGTGCAGGGAGGGAGAAGTGGTGTTTTTGTCTTTGAGCAGCTGATCAGTTTTATGAGAATATGTTGGGAATATGAGTCAAAGTGTTCCAACAACCTCCAGATGCATCCACAGACAGAAATCTTCATTGCACTCTATTAAACAACAAAAAAAACCAACCCAGAAACTGATATTGCTGGTACTGAAGTCTGGTGGTGATCTAAAACATTGTGCACATGTTCATAGGCATTGGAAAAAGCCAAAGGTGCATGTGAGGCAATAGCTGCATATTTTAGTTAAATATATCAGGAAGCAAAAGTGCTTGTGACCAAGCCAGAAAATTGAATGCAAATAGTGGTTTGGGCTTACCAGCTACAGGTCTCCTAACCTGAAATATTATATTTTTGGATTTCAGTTTCACAATACTATATACTTGGCTTCTCCGGTTCAAGTCCATAACAAATTATTTGCATGCTGTGCTGGGATTTTAAAAAAAAAGTAAAAGTTGAGAAACAGCTGCTGTTGGCTCTTTAGTTTGACTTCAATTTATTCTCAAACTCAGCCAACAAACACAGTCCTCCTACACTTGTAGAGCTTCTGGTTTTTCTTGGCCCATGCAGCCCTTTGTCCTCTGGCAAAATTTCACTGGAAACTTCATGCAAGTACTGTTTGATCTTTACCAACTCATCTCAAGGAGGAGGACTCATGTTTTAGCTTCTTTTCCCTCTCTGTAGTGGGGAAAAGCGAAAGGTAGAAATTTTATGTGAGGAAACAACACAAGAGTTCTTGGACAGCTGTGACTGTGGGCTTTCCATTTGTTCTTCAGTGAGGTATTTACCAGGATAACCAGTGACTGTAATAAACGTAATGAGGTCTTACTGTATTTTCTTTCTGTATTTTGTGTGCAGTTTACCCAACACTCTTACTGTCTCCAGAGTGAGAGGACTCTGAAAACCTCCTCTTTCAATTCATTGTCTTATACAAATAGGAATCAGTGCACATCTCTGCAGGAAGCAAACCTAGGGAACTATGACACTTAGTTTTTGATCACTGCCACCCTTGCTGAACAAATTACGCTCATGTGCGATCAAATATTCTTTTACTCTTTGGAAATTTGAATCAAACTCTGGCTCCAGAATGGTTCTGAGGCTAAGGAATAGAGGAAATGAATGAAAAAAATTTAAAAGGCCAAAAAGATAGGAAGTATTGATGCAGAAACAAACACTAGTGTCTCTGACATAAGGATTAGCAATGAGACATGTCCTGCTGCTTCTCAGATATACACAATCATCTACCCGGTTTCTGCCTGGAGTCATAACTGTGTGAAGTAGAAAGCAGCAGTTTTGCACGTTTGGCTGATGGTTTCCCTCTTTGCCTTCCTTCTTTTCCTCCTTCACACTTTGACAACAAATTTCAAGTGGCTGCAAGACTTCAGGTTACATTCTTCTGCCTGTATTCAACTGATCCATAAATACCTACTTTCATTTGCCTCCACAGCACCTTTCTGGTCTCACTATTCTGACTTCTGCTGCTTGCTCATGCTGAAGTTTTGGACGTGCCAGATTAATTATCCCTAAATCAGAGGAATCTGCATGTCTAGTCAACCTTTTTTTTTTCTGATATCAAGGTGGCAGAGATATTAAACAGCAGTGTCCAGGAAGAGAAGACGAATAGTTTGGAATAGCTGTGGAATTTGTTAATAGGAGCATGAGAGAGTGAAGAGTTCATGCTGAAAGGGGCTGTGGTAACATAACAGTTTACCCACACAGAAATAACATAAAAAATGGTTTAAATATCTTTAGTAGTAAAATCAGGATGCCGTCATGAATCGTATTTTCTAAAATATGAGATAATGGTACAACACAGGAACATTCAAAAACCTACTATTAATTATTAATACAAATGAATAAATACACAGTGAGTTCTTATTGCCAGCTCTATTCTGAATTCATCTTTGTTTAAGGTTTAGAAGGGTCTGACTCAGACACAAACTCATCCTGTTAGTAATTCAAGCTATTTTTAATAGCGCAAACTGAGTTCCTTTAAAAGATTGTTTTAAAGTTCTCTTTGATTTCAGATATCTTCATGTATCACACTAGATATGTATCCCAGATATCTGAGCTGTGTGGGAAAGGAGCATGCTCTAACTTACACAGTGTTTTGGAAAGGCAACCTGAAACAGGAGATGTTTAGATAGTACAGTGGCAACCAAAGGAGTGTGGCGACCCAGCTAGGCAGAAGTCCTCTTTAGTTCAGTGGCTGGGCTTGAAATGAAAAGTTGTCAATTTTCTGTTTTAGAAAGGAAAAAAAGTTATTTGCTTTTTGTTCACATACTATGGGGAAATTGTCAAAAAAAAAACCAAACAAAACCAAGCAAATGGAAACAACGGAAAAGCTTGCTATCTGGTATGCGTTTTCAGATAAAATGCATTTCTCTTTAGACATCTTGGCAAAACAGGAATTGTTCCTATAAAGTAGTTTGGTCACTGAAGTTGTCTTTTTCCTAAAATATTTTTGTAAGCAAACTAATTTGGCAGTTTGGATTCATTTAGATTGGTGCACCTTTATTCATTTTTTAGTTTTGAGGAATAATCAGATCCTTACTTCTGAAATGCAGGAGAGAATCGTATGATTCTGAGTTTGGGCAATCCACTCCACAGAAGGACATCAAGCATGGTTTGTTCCTTTCATAAACAAGTTATTTGCTCTTGTATCATTGCTGATTCATTTGGACTATTAACAGGCTTTTTAAAACTATTAAAGCCTCACCACTCATCCTCAAAACTGCCTCTAGGCATCTTTGATTTATGTGGTCAGCATTTACTCCCTAAGGTCTTATCGACCTTGGCAGTGTTAGAAATCATATTTTCACATGCATGCATTGCCCTTGACTAATTTCTCCAGTACAGTTCGGGCATAAATAACCTTCCTTTAGCAGCTGTAATTTTTACTTCTCACTTGTTTATTTTTAAGAAACATGGTGTGAATGTGTGTATGGAATATACTGCAAAGTGAATCTCTATTAAGTTTGGTTAAGAATGCACATTATTTTTCTCTTTGAATATGTTAGTGCTAGATGGAAGGATTTTTAATTTTTTTTTATTTCAAGTTCTTTTTTATCTAATTTCCCTTTCAGAATCATACAATTCACAGTGACTTTTGATGTTATTCTCCCCCATAGTAGTTAAACATTTCTAAGAACAGAGTGAAATTAATTTTCTCATTGTGATGTGGGACATGTACTCCACAATAGCCCTCCCTATTTGATTAGCAGACATAAAAAAGGTAAAGGTTTAGAAAGATTTGGAATTTGTGAAATTTGACTTCCAGTAAAAAGCGTGCCAGGGCCACAGACACATTGCAAGTGACTGCATCAGACAACAGGCCAGGAGAGGAATCCAAGAACGGAACTTCCCTTTCAGTACCTGAGCATCAAGAAAACATCTCACGCTGTGTAACTGAGTGGTTTCCAGACTAGGAGCGTGGAATTTGAGCACTACATGCATTTCCCACTTTTGTTGTAGATGTAGGATGTGGCCTGGCAAGCCAAGCAGCTTGGCATCCACAGGGAAAATGAAAAAAAAGGTTGGAAAGTAAAATTCCTCAGTCCAAATTCAAGCTCTACAGCTGAGCCATTATGCCCTGGTGTGTAAAGGAAATCACTGTATTGGAGAATGTGTTAACTGCCATGGCATTATAAAACTCCTGTGATTTGGGTACTTTCTGAAACATTTAACAGTGCTAGTAGAAAGCAGGTAACCCTTTAATTTACTTGATCAAGGTAAACCTTACATAAATGTAAATAAAAAGAGGATGGTAAGGTGAATTTAACAGCAAATAGTTATTATTGAGTCATTCAGCTCTTTGAACAGGCCTTTTATCAGCCTGTTAGAAGTGTGATGAATAATTTGCTGGGTCTCTCATACAATGTTTGCAGCCATCTGTAGATACAGTGAATATTTCCTTAGTGATGCACCTACAAAAAACCTGGGTGAATGCACTACAAGATTGTCACAGTTCATAGAGCATTAGCTGAGGTACAACTCTGTGATGTGTTTTCTACACATAATTGTGGAGTAAAAACAGAACTTTTCCTTCTCACTTGCAGACATATATTTTCAGTTCCCTTTACAATGTTCTCACCAGGAATTTTCCTAACCTTCAGCCAAAATTTTTTTGACAGCAGTATGAGTTCCATTGTCTAATTCTTGAATTGTGTTTGAGATGGAAACAATACCTTCATTTTCTGACACCGTTTTCAGAAAATGTGGCATCAGTCTCAGCATTACCTCGCGCTCTGTGACAGGAACTGGCAAAGGATGCACCTTCCAGTGCTATCTCCAGTGGCTCTCGCAGTGCTGCACTGCACTCTTGGGAGCAGCACTGCAGAGTATTTGGGCCTTGGTGACTTTGTGGTCTGGAATACAAAGTCATCAGAGTCACTTTCTCAGTGTGGTGACCTGGCACCTGTATAACACTGAAATTCCTCCAAGAGGTACAGAAGCCAAACTTAATGTTAATGACCTGAGTATTTCAAGCAGAAAAGAAATCCGTGAACTGTGAGCCCTGTTCAGCTTTCATATGAAGAATCCTCTTTTCCCATTCAAGATTTTTTTACAAAATATTGATGCCTTTTTCCCTAAGTGTTATCCTGTGGACTTTCTTCTGTATTCCTGTAATTTCTGCTGATAATCAGATCAGGTGTTTTACTTTGTAAAAAAAAAAAAGGCCTTTTCTGTGACAGTCTAATACAAAGAGTAATCTAACAATGGGAGCCTGGAGGCAAAAGTCTCCTTGTGTTAATATGATTGTTACAGAAATACAACTTTCTATGAAGATTGAAGCCCTAGTTCATGGGATTGGAACCTTCAGCCTAAAGAGAAAAGTGTTCAGGCTAAGAAACAACCATTCTACTATGATTTTCCCTGCTAGTGCTGTACGCTAAGTACATAGGTTTTGTTGTCCTTAAAGGCCTTAGCTTTACCTACCATATTATAAACTATCTCCTGTTTGTTATTCATGTTGAAGATTGCTGGAAACTCTTGAGAGTTTCTTGTATTGCCTGCAAAGTGCTGTCAGTGTGGCACACCTTTTATTCTTTTTAGAAAAGCATAGGATAATAGCAAGTTGGCAGTGGATAATTTTCTAATTATATGGCATGTTCCCCATTTCACAGGCTCACTGGCAGTTTCAGAGTGACAAGAGGATAAATGATGCTGATCTTTCTCCATACAATGACACCTTAGAGGGCCTGAGAGAAAGTTACAGTCAAATCCACATGCATTCAGGTAAGGATCTTATGTAACTTTTCTTTATGAAACCCTGATAGAATGAATGTTTTGGACAGAGTAAGCAGCTTTGCTTACTGTGCTTTATTGAGCAAAATATTTTTAAAACCGAGTTGTGAGCACCAGGTCAGGGTGAGAGCAGACATGGCTGCATCTCTATCTGAAAACAATTGCAATCATTGCATGGAAACAAAGCCTGAGGGAGGATGACCACTAGATATTTTCAGAGACATGAAGAATTATCTCACCTTAAATAGGTTGCCTCATCAGTTGTTTTGATTCAAGCTGATAATCTGTACTCTTTTCCTTCATTCTGTTGCTATGCCAGACGAATAATTTATTATACTACTGTCATGGCAGACAAGGGAGCTTTTTCTCAATTTTTAATGTTATTTGGATTCACAGGATAATTACACAGTCTTGCTTATATCCTCAGTGTTGGAGCTAATCTCATGTTGTTGTTATCACTGCCTATGTATATTACAAAGAATTCCAACAAAAATTGTTCAATATGGTTCAAGTACTATATCAGTCTCTATAGATTTGTCTTTGTCACCTTAAGATAAGAAAACATAAAATTATGAAAGTATTTGCAAAATGAAGCTATATAAAATCTTCACCATATTCTCTCTCTTCTATGTGATGTGTTATGTGCTGCTTTACCTAGATTCTACCAGAGAGTTGGAGATACATACTATAGTTATAGACTACTGATTTGAGAATTGCTGTGGGCTCATTAAGTCATGGGAGTAATACTCTGATTAATAAACTATTTATTTGCAATTATTTCGGCTAATCCAGAATTTATGTGCTGCCAAAGCTAAACCAGAGTCTGGATTTTAAAAAAAGCAATTTATCATGACTTAAGGAATAAAATTTCATCAGATCAAATTTTATAGTTTCATCTTCATCCTGTGAGTTGTACTAGGATGATGAATTTAGACGTCAACTTTTGGAAGTGACCTGGAGTATTCAGAAAGAGTAATTTATGTTTAATGATACTGATACTGATTTTGCTACAGTCAACACAGAAAAGGAGCCAGGAGGGTTGAGGGAGCAGTTCCGAATGCAGACCTGAACTAAAAGATCTGAAACACTGTCTGGAGGGGACTGACTTCCCAAGGTTAAACTTAACCTTTGTCTCATATTCAGAGGTTCTGAAGAATTTCTGAGCCTCTCACACAGTATCAGCACTGACAATACTCAGAACTTTGCAGAGCCAAGTACAGCCTCAGACGGGCTTCTACAGATGAGACTATCTGAGAATTTCTAGTGACTAGAAATAAAAATTTCAACCTAAAAATGTCAAGAGAGCATATGTAGGATTTTTGGAAACACAGATATTTACAATAGCAGAGAGTTGAGGTAAGTGCTAGCTTTGATTATATGGAACTCTGGTGTTAGGGTGAGTTCTGTAGTTGTATACTTGGAGTCATACTGTTATTCATTTCTGTGCTCTGTCTAAGCATTCTTAACATACATATCCTCCTAGCCCAGGTAAGCACACAGAAGGATTGTCAAACTTTTTTACAAGTGGGAGGTCATTGCCTCAAGCTACTTAGGAAGTCATAAGATTCAAGAGACTTCCCTCTCCCATTCCATGCTCTAAATTACAGAACCATCTTTCCCCCCTCATTTTTTCTAGCTGTCCAAAGTGATCCACAAAAACAATGTACTTGATTTCTCAGTGAAATAAATTTCATAGATCTACAATAAAGGACATTTAACAGTCTTTCTACAGTTACACCTAATTACTCAGGCTCTTGAATATGCATTGCAGAAGTACCTGTGAATTCATCAGTCTCACTGCTCAGCTTTAATTGCTTTACTTTTTGTTGTTTGATTAATTTGTATTGTTGTAGCATTGATGTTTTCATTGTTCTACTTAAAATAATTGAACAATGAAACCTTAAAATTCTTTGCATGTTGTGCTTGTAAATTTACACCTAAAACCCCTTGAATATAATGTTCCCAAGCCACCTAAAGAGGAGCAACTCACACATGCCAGTGCAAACATCATTCTCTTGCAGTGTTTATCACAATAAAATAGTGGGTTTTTTCATTGAGCTATGTGTTCTGAGCAAGATGCAGGAGAGCCTGGGGCTGTATTTGATCACAAGCTTCACACAATCTGACTGGGTCAATGAGTTTTTCCAGCCAATTTACACAATTTTCTGTGTGTGGACAAAATCCCTGGATTTCTCCTTAGTGTTTATCAAGGTAAGCTTCACAAAGTATTTCAGAAATCTCTCTTTTCCTTCCTTCCTGCCTGTCTGCCTTCTACTAATGTTGGACTGATGTACACTTCTGTACATCTATCCTAAGGTCAGCATGGTCACTACCATCATGTCATCTTGTGTTTAAACAGAGCAGGATTAGCTGGCCACATCTCTATCTGGGCTGCCCAGGGAGTCACGTGGAATCTTTGCTACACATAACTCCTCCCAGAGTGGGAATGCAGGCTATGCAGAATGGTTGCCACCCTGTCTGCAAACAGAACAGCAAAAGTTCTTCCAGTTGATGAAGTCAAGGTGCTACAATTAAGCTTCACAGCACAACGGACACTGCTGAAATGAATTTCACTTCTTAAACTCTTTCTTCTAGAAGTTCACCATCACAGCTCCTCATTAATCCCCCTTTATGCTCCTGGAGTGTAGTTTGAATTTAGAACTTTCTCGTGTTATACTTTTCCACATTCCTGTGTTTCAGTAGTATTTTTTTTTTTTTTTTAAGTACGTAACCTGGCCAGAATTTTTTGAAGTACTTGGCATTTTGGTACAGAACTATTAAACGTAATGAGGTTTGAAGTACAGTTTGGGAGGCACACCATGTTTGCAGGTCTGATTTGTACAGTTTGTCAATTATTTGTGCATCTGAAGTGAAGCAGTACTATGTGTAGAGGTTTTGTGGGACATGGGGCTGTATCATACCATATTTTTCCTTCCTATTTGAATAGCAGTTTTTTTAGTTTTGATGTTTAGGTTGCAGAGTTTCTGAGCCTGAGCCCAAGTAAGGCTTTGCTGTGATGGTACTGGATTGAATGCAATTGAAAAGAAACAAATAGGGCTTAATTTGTTGGTAGTGCAGAAACCTGCTTAATCTTAGAGTCAATGCCTGTATGGTTCATATGAGAAAAGGGGAAGCAGTTAAATTCTTTATGGTGTCCATGAAAAGTGAAAGTGGATTGCTAGAGTCTAAACTTCTGTTCTCAATTTTGTCACTATTATATTGTAGGTAAAATTAGAGGAATTACTTAATGTGTACTAGAGATCACTGAAAATATTAAATGGACTTTTTAATTTTTATTTGTAGTTTCAAATACGATTAGAGAACAAGTATTTAGGGGTTAATGTTCATTCATTTGATACGTCCTATGCTGATAGATGGTGATGCATTTAATGAAAGATGGCAATGGTCTGACTGGTGGAATGTTTGTGAGGTAGAGGACAGGTTAAGGTTTACACTTGTGCTCTTAACACTGTCCTTTCTTGCATCTTAAACTATTTAGTTTGGAAGCACTATGTTCTTCAAATGAGGTAAGAATTTAGTATGCTGTGCATCTTCTCTTAATACATCTGCTCTCTATACAAAGCAAGGTGGAAAAAAGCAACAAATAAAGCCATAGAAATTGTATCAGTAGCACTTAGTTTTACATCCCATTTAGTGCAAAGACAAAGCAAATCAGCCCATAACAGAATTAACCAAAAAGAAAATGAATGGATCTAGAGAAATGGTCTATCTAAAACACTAAGTGGGGTATAAATAAGAATTTCACTAGTTTTATAGGAGGATCCTAGAAACAATCCTTTCCCAAGGTAGAACTAAGTTATTAAGTATATTTCTCATTAATATGTGGTATCCGTAACTGCGACACAAGTATTGGAAAGTTGGATAATGGTGACAGTGTTGATCACCATTCTGCATTGTAAATAATAAATAATAAGGTCATTATTTCTTCATTTTTACCACCCTTCTTTGTGGTCAAACTCTTCCTTGAAGATGTTTTGGAAAGGAGAAAAATAGTACTTTCTTTTATCTTGAATCATTTGGCCTGCAATAAGTTTTAACAAAAAGCAAAATAATGATAAAGAAAATATAATGGACTCTCAGCAGAATCAGCCTGTAAGAGGGATTTCACTGCATACCATACAGAACCTAAAGCAGGTTTCCATGTTTCCACCCAACAATTAGAGCATATCCAGCTCAATGGATCTTACAGTGTACAAGGTATAATCCAGGCATTTCATCCACACCTTCTGGAAGGGGCTACTGTTTGTGAAATGAACTCACATATGAACAGCCACATTGGCAGAAGTGTGCTGGGAAATGCCACCACTGATCTGTGGAAGGTTTTGAAGATGACCATTTCAACAGGCAAATTTCTCACTTCTCACGTCCCGTCAGACTTGTGTTTGCAGCTAACTCAGGTTTGGTTGCCTTGCAGGTTTGCCCCAGCCTTCTCGGCTTTAAGAGCCATTCAGTTCTGTAAAAGTGTCTTGCTAAGTTATGCCAAGACAAATAGCAGCAGAACTGTGTCCATGCTAGGAAATCGCACCAGTGTAACTATAAACTGAGACAGTTAAATCAGCACTGTGTGCAGACATAAGTACTTCGCTGGATTTCAGTCAAAACGCTTTAAAAGTAATGTTAAATTTTGGTTTTGTGCCAGCTGTGGGCCAAACTGAACCACCTGTATTCATATTCTATGCTTAGCTGTAAGTACACTTCAAGTACATTCAAAATTTAAGACGAGAAAGTCCCACTGAAGTAATTTAAAACTTAAGGCTATGCATCTGCTTAACTTCTTTCCTGACTCAGGAGGGACTTAAGCATGTACTTAGATTTATATGCTAATATTTTCTGCTGAATAAGTACCATTATTTTTTAGAATGGCGATCAAGAAATTCTGATTTTGGATGTAATAGGAAAATTCCTAGATTCATTCAGCCAAAGATAATTGCTGTTTGGAGAGCTTTGCATGCTCATGGTAAGAAAAGTATGTTTATCCAAGAAAAAAAAAAACCTCTTTAAATTAGTACAGCCTACAACACAAAATTATTTTTATTAACATGTATGCCGTAATGCTAGAAGTTGTTATATGTTTGACTCAACCCAATAATCATACAATGTAAACGACAGCCAAACAAGAGCTTGAATTAATCTTTGCATTGCAAAGATTAATTAACCAGAAGGTTATTTCACACCATTCTTCAGGGCAAAACATATAATTTGCTCTAAGGTTACAGCCTCTTTACCTTGCCAGAGTACTTTAAAATAGTTTTGAAATTTCTTTTTGAGGAGCAAGGCAATAAATTATTCCCAAGGACATGTTAGGTAGTACAAATTCTGCCAGTAGAGCAACTTCCAATGTTATGAACTATACAGCTGACTCTTGTTGGGCCACAAGCCTTGCCAGGATTATCCATTTCAGTCAGTCCCACTAGAGGAGGATTCTGCATGCATGCACTCAGGTGAGCTTCACTGGCCAAACCGGTCCTCTCCCAGATCTGGGAGATTCCCATCCAGTGCCAGGCCCTCAGGAATATTCCTTCTTCGTCTCATGTTTTGTGTTTGAATGATTCTGCTTGAGATGATAATTAAGCTTGTAGAATCTGTTTTATGACATACCATTAAATACTTTTTACTCTTTCCATATGATGCGCTGATATCTTTTCTGTGCAAAAAGGGTGTCCAACAGTCTTCAGAAGAGAGGGCTTTATGAAATCAGCTTCTTATCAAATCATTAGATTTCATGGTCCAAGCTCTTTGGTCTGCTCTTGGGAGTAATATTTGTGTTGTACCAAAGGAATTCATGCTACTGTATTTTTGTCTGTGTAGTCTGAATGCCTCAAAACTCACTTTTTAGGTGTGGTGGAATTTGATTCATGCTGCAGTGTGTGCTTACACAGATCTCTGAGATTTTCCCTTTTCTATACAAAAGGCAAAACAACTTTTCAATTTCTTTTTTCCTTTCCCACAGCTCTGTTCTTCACTGGGAACATGATAACATATTTAAGCAATGAACAAAGTGGCATTTAAACATTAATCCTTAATGTTATTGAAATGTTTAAACCTGTATATTTTTCACTGTCTCATACACCATTCTAATTTCTTTTACTCTTTTAAATTCAGACATAATTTAGAATGGAAAATTACATTTTAGAATTACACCTGCAGCATGTAGTATTAGTATGACTTTTTCATGTCATGACAGTGATGTTTCTACAATCTATACATATTGATTTAGGCTGATAATAAACAATTTGATTAGGCTCTATCTATAGGCTGTCATTTCAATCACTGTCACTGTTCCAATAGAGTGGAAGGCAGATAGCAGACGCATATGGCAAGATTTCTCAAAATAAAAACTCTGGCCTGATTAGAGCCCTAGGTTCAGTGAATTGGACAAGACAGCTCAGCTGCCAGGTTATTAACTCCCTCAGAAAATACTCTGCCTTTTCCCCGGGGCCAGCCTGAATATTCTGATCTGGATCGATAAGCAATCTCCGGTGTGTACAAAATGCCAGCTAGAATCATTTGTCTCAGCGCAGTCTCCTTACAAAGGATAAAACACCTGCAGTATATGGCCTTCTCTCCCTCCTCCCCCACCTTCCCCTTTTTAACTAATGACCCACAAAGAAGGAAGAAGTAACTGAATCTGTTCCATCATCAGGAAGGCTCTCTCAGGTTTGTTTTAATGATCACAATGGCTACCTTTCAATCTTACAAAAATTATATCAGTCGTGGTTTCCCTGTGGCATGTTTATGTAAGTAATGTGAACCACAATGTAATGACAAGTGTACAGATGTCATTGTAAGAGGGCCCTTGGCAAGAAGATATCTCAGAATGTCAGAATTTTAATGAACCGTGGACTGCTGGTAGGGTTCTCTTTGGTGGTTGTCTTTTATATTTGTAATGTGTGCTGTGATCTGTTGCTTGGGCCTGAGATTTTTCAAGAGTGTTTAGCAACAAAGGATACTTTACAATTTCTTAGAACAGAATCATTGTTTTCCAGAGTGGTGGTGTTTTCCCAATCCATTACATATCTGTGGTTTTGTTTGTAGCAGTGCTGGATTGCAGCCATATAAGTTGTACTTTCTTTAGATGCCAAAAAGGAATTTTTGTCTGAGTGAATTCAGAACCATTCAAAGCTTTTGGACTTTTTTTTCACATGTTGACCTATTAGTAACTTGACTCAAATTAAAATCAAGTATCTGCAAGGCTTGAGAGAATCTGCAAACCTCCAAGTTTCTCTCCTTCATTGATTATTTATTACAGCTGGAGTCACAGGACAGAACCTGCTATTGCCTAACAAGTCTGTAGCTTCATATCTCCCATGCTGTCAAAAAAAAAAGCTGAATCTCCTCAGCAATCTACGTAGAATTTACTGAGCAAGTTCTGACACTAAATACCTGTTTCTGAGTATGGATGAAGAATAGAGGCCAGTTTTGACTTATTTTTCCTAGCTATAGAACTAGCTCCTCATCCAGCTGTTAATGACAGCATTGTTTGGACCTCAGTTTAGGTAACTGTTCACATCTGTATGCCTACAGAAAGCTTACCTTGAGTTAACATAAACTGAAGATCCATGCCTAGTTAAAAAATTAAGTGTTTTTTCTATGTCATATTTGATTATGACATCATAAAAAAGCATTTTGTGTTTGTATTGCAATCACTTGGAAAAGGAAGGCTTGCATTTACTCTCTGTCCTTCTTTGCTGCATGAAGTGCCTTGCCCTCATAATGTCAAGAAATTAGAATATTGCCTTCCAGACAGCTCCCTTCACATTTGCTATCCAAAACTTCAGGAACTAAAGATGTTTTTAAAAAAGAACAATGTAAAGGAACAACTTTAGTGAATTGATTTCTCAATGTAGAAAACACATTTCCTATCGAGACACTTATTAGAATGTTTATCAGAGAAAATGCACACGGTTTATATGAAAAGCTGATGTTATGTTAATTCCCATTATTATATACAGATGATATTGAGGAAGATGGAACAAAGTGCCTTTAAACCAAAGCTGATGACTTTTTTTTTCCTGTTTGTTACAGTTTTATTGTAGTGAAATATGTTCATTTTAGCAGTGGAAAACTGCCTTAAATAGACAGCATAAGAGCAATAAGATGTCACATTGCAGAGCACAATTTAAAAATGATGTGCTCTAGAAGTAAGGCTTTTAGACATTTTGGTTTATGTATTAAAAGTTCCCACAAATTTGATTGAGAATGAGCCTTTGATTGATATTTGCTGCAGTTATGCTGCATTAGACTCGATTTATCCACCACCTCTCATTGTTGCTATTGATTGATTTTTAAATTAGATGAAGGCAATCAGTAAATACCACCCAATCAAGTCCTAAAAACATACAGGAGATTAGACAATTTAGGGTAATCAATGAAAATATTCTGTGATTTGCTACCACTCAATTTTGACCATAAATTATGACCATAACTTGCAAGTTAGTAAGCCATAAAACAAGTGGATGTGACAAGAAAAACTATAAGAAATGAATTAAGGAGATGAAGAGGAACCACTAGTGTTATCATTTAATGAGACAAAATTACTCTTTATACATATCTGGCATTTCTAGTTGAGTCTTGCCAACAGCATTGGAGTACAAGAGCGCTAACACTTCTCTTATTTTTCTAGGATTTTGGGTTTGGGGATTTTTTTGTGATATAAAAATTGTTCTTTTATGTAACAAATCAGTTTGAGCAATAACTAATCTACCTAATTGTGTTGCAGCAAATAAATTAATGTAATTTTAGGTTTAAAGCCTGCTGCTTGCTAAAACCCATCACCTTTATCTCATCACCACCCTCATCTCAGGCACTTGCAAAGACTAATTTTAAGGTCACACTTCTACATGGAGTTGTATTCTACAAACTTTAAAATGTAGCAAAAATGTAATGATAGTATAGACCAGCACTTTGAGGAAGCTGTGCCAGTACACTTTCTCTGTGATACACGTCACCTGTTTCCTATATTCTCGCAACAGTCTTATTAGGAACTGATTCACATACCTTTAAAAATCTGTTTTAAAGCTTATTTGCTAGTTGTAAATAGGTGTCCACGTTTTTTCTAGTTATGAACTTCAGCATCTATTTGGAATTTCTAGGGAGTATCTATGCAGTTCTAGGCTGAAAAGCTGTTTACAAATATATAAACAACTATTAACAGCTATAGGCTATATTGGTATGAATTGGTGATATAAAGCAAATATTTATCGTAAATGTGCTCTGTTAAAAAAGTAGTACAGATGTGATACTGAGCAGCATGAAAAAATCTTCCTGGTTATGCCTTTATGATCCTCTTTAGAATAAAGAAAACTTGAAAAAGGAGTCCAGAATAATTTTTGGGAGTGTTGATCATAGAAAAGGATGAAATGAAGATACTTTTGACAAGAGGAAAACTCATGTGCCTTTTTCTACATTAAACAGAAATCTGAGAGGCCTGAAAACTGCCCAGGACCCTTTGAAGGGTGATGAGATTGTTAGAGAGGACAGAAGGAAAGAACACTCTCACTGCACTCACACCCACTAAAATGCAAAAGTGACTTTGGAGAGCTTGATGGTAGAGCAATTCCTTTGATAGCAGATAAATGCAAAATGCACAGGGGGAATAAATATTGAAAATATTTGGATTTATATTTACCACGGTTTACTTAATTCCCAGTAAAGACAGATTTCATGTTGCAGCAGAGAAAGCTGAAGAAGTCAGAAGAAAGCATTACTGGTGCTGCAAACAAAAGATTAGTCAGCAAATACTGACTCTGTGTAAGCAGGTGGACTCTGTGTGAGATAATCCAGAATTAGAACATTGCAAGGATTTCATGCAGGAATTCCAAATTCTTGCTGTAGTAGACAAATATCTGGCACCAGCAACTATCAAAAAAAAAAAAAAAAGGTAGTTATTCTTAGCTGGTTCTTTAAAAAAAAGTCATTTCCTTTAGCCTAGGGTTTTAGAATCATTTACTTTTCTGCACAGGTCTGTGGAACAGTATAACAGCATAAATCCATGTAAGTGCTGGGCTTCTTATAAGAACAAGTTTCTCTCTGTCAAAAACACTACTCACCTGAATTCTGAATTTAACATTAGAAAATGTCCAAGTCTGCTCTTTCTCATTTTCTATGTTATTATGTACATCTGTCTAAGGCAATCCAGTTTGAAGAACTATGTGAATCCCTAATAGAACACAAAACCTACCCCAGCTTACTAAATATTCTCTTTTAAAATATCATTGAAATGTACTTTTCTTTAACTCCTGCATTTTATCAGATTCTGCATGCTCATAAGATTTTAAGAAAGAGGAAAATTCAGTGCTAATAATGCCTTTTCTTCCTTCCACATAAATTTGGTACTAGAGGAAACTTCTGTGTCTTACATCATTGTCATAATTTCTAACAAGTACGTACAATAAGACTGGAAGACACATAGGTCTCAAAAATTATATAATATGTAATATATAATTACTATATAATATATAATATATAATATATACCTCCCTCTGTAGGTAACATTATTTCTGAAATCTGAGATTTTTATTTTAATGTGAAATCTCCTTTGCAAATGCATTTCCAGCTTATTTCTAAAAGATTCTGGATGTGATTGAACCTGTGGTAGAAATTTGCAAGATACACAGTTAAACTGTGAAGGCAGGAAATGAAACAGCTCAGAATCTGAACGAACTCTGAAGCATTTGCATTCCCATATTTAAATATTTGCCTGAATTACACATGAGCTATAACTTTTCACTCACTGGAATTTTTTGCATTCTCTGTAAGTAATAGTGCTAAGACAAATCAATGTTTATATTATTGCAATATATGAATGTATCCTGTTCAATCTCATGTTTGTGTGAGTTAAAAAATATACAAAACCCCAATAACCTCTAGTAAGTAGGACAGGAAAGGGAGAGAAAAAAAGAAAACCCCTGACTTGAAACAAAGACAGGGACCTACTCGCAGTTCCTGATGGACTGATGCAATACAATGAAGCTGGTGTATTCAATATAACTTTTAGAATAATTGCCTGGGAGGTAACAAGAAGAAGTACATTTTACTTTATCATGGTACATAAATAAAAGGGCAGACTAATTAATCATATAGCTTACTAAAAGTGCTTTTTATTTTGCCATTTAGTATGCCAGAAAGATCATTTTCTTTAATGTATATACCCAGTATTAACATGATTTAATCCATCATGTTCTGTATTATGAAATTACTTTGTTTTACTCCCTGATCCAGCTGAAGATCATTAACCCACACTATTTTCTAAGTCATACATCATTTGAGTGTATTACCTCATATAGCAAAAAAGCTACTTCCCTCGGTTATACACTCCAACTAAGAAATCATTTTTTCTGGATGTTGCTGACAAGAGGAGCTGTTTTCATTAGAAAGCAGATGGTTCACTATTTCGATTCTGTTTTACCTTCACATTTGCTCCAGCTCAGAGTTCTTTGCTGCCAGTTACCTCATTACCTCTCGCAACATCCATGTCCCATATCCCTGACCTAGCCATAAAATGTGCTAAACAAGCAAGTGCTTTGCCTTCCCCCAACACCTTTATTTTACTCTGCATCCTCACCTGTTGTAAGTCAGGCTTCAAAAAGCAGCAAAGTGAAGCCAATCATCTGAACAGAAGGTTAAACTCCCACAGTTCTGCAGGTGTTTGTTAGCTGAGAGTGCCAAAGGTGTAATTTACATTTTCAGATTTTGAGCTTGGACGTGCAGTCACACTGCTGATGAATTTGCCTCACAGAGCTTTAAGGCAGAATCTGGTCTTCTGTCATTTCTTGTACTTTTCCGTTTTTATGTTTATGATAGTAACATTTTCACTGTTATATTCTCTGAGTCTGTAGGATGCACGTTCTACTTGGGCTACTCTGGGTGCCTGGTAAGTGTCAATAAATAGTGGTCTGCAATGTAAATGAAAGGTGTGCATAATAGAGTAATGGACCTTTGTGAGTCAAAATGAAGACTGAAGAGTTCCTGGAGATATGTCTTGGTATTTTTAGAATAAAAAAGAATAAATTATGTTTTTAAATAGAACGCTTCAAGTAACAGAAGTAACACCTGTTAAGTTTCAGACTGGTTTTAGTTATCTCTAAGCATTTGCCTTGAGAAGTAGACTTTCATTCCAGTTAGGCAAGGAGACAAAAGGCTTTCATTGCTTAAATAGAAAGCCACTTACTGGAGATTAAATCCTTAGAGGTAAACCCATCAGTACATACCTTCAGTTTCTCCACACTATGCATGTTTTGGTTTTGATCTTTCTATGCTGAGGATAATACTCAAACATTGTAGTAATAAATTCTACCTGCTTTGTGTAATTTTTTCTGGTTTCTATGATATCCATCACAAACTCCATTTTTATTATAGCTTCATGAAGTTTTCAGGGGCAAGGTTTCACTTTTTTTTTTTGCGCATCCTTCATAACTTATGTCAAATTTACCTTTTATTATTACCTCTTATACTTGCCATGTGTAAAGATGTTATCTTTTTTTATTCACACTGGAAACTAATACAGAGCTTGGCAGGAATAAGGGTAGAGTATTGGGAGGGATATTTGGTTTTGTTAATTTGAAGAACAACATGTTCACTAATCTTAAAGTGCATCATAGTCAGGATTGATTTAAAACAACGATCTTTGTAGAGTTTTCACTGAAAAAGGAAGAATAAAGGCCTGTAGTGAACATGTTGACAAAATTCAAGGAAAAGATCATAGACTTGGAATTGTTCCAAACATATATGGGCACCAAGGACAATGTTTAGTTATACTTTAATAAACTACTGTACAAAGAGTTCTGAATGAGCTGGGGGGAAAACATAAATCTACAATATTAGGAAAGGCAAAGCTGAAAGTCAGCCTGCAGCTAATAACCATGTCCAGTTATGTTATTTTTATGATGACACAATACCTAAGCTACTGCATGTGGCATACAAATAGTCATGCATGTTGTACAGCATAAGGAATATGCAATTGGTTGAGCTTGATTTGTACCTGTCTGCTTATAACATCCATGGATTCTGGCCTACTCTCTGTTGCATGCAGCCTCAGCAGCCAGCCTGAATACAGCTCACAGCCATAATTCGGCTACAAATAAAATAGAGCAAAAATAGGAGGTGCAGGTGCTGCTGCTTGCACATCATGAGCCAGAAACTGAAAAAGGTAAGGCACAGAGACAGCTTATCTTCTGCAGGAGGAGCTGGGCACAGCTGCCACTGGGGCTTTAGAGGCCTTTACACAGTAAAGTCTTTGTTGCAGAACTTTAACCTCCTCTCATTGGTGTGGACAGGTTTGCCAAAGTGATGAGAAAAGAGAAGACTGCACAGGCTTCTGGAGGGACTGGATTACCCACACTGAAGTATGTGCAGTGTCAGAATTTACTGCAGTAAACAGAGAAAAGATGGACTTTTTGGTTTATGCCTCTGAGTGCTCCACAGAATGGTATTTAGCATTGATGTCACCCAAGCCAATTTTTTTTTCTGCTCAAGAAAGCATTTTGAAACTACCAGATTCCGTTAATGAAAGTAATTATCAAAACTGAAAAAGGATATAGCAACACAAAAGTAGTACTGTGAACTGTTGGTACAAAACTTTGTTTTCAGTATAAATAAGTTAGTGGGTTTTGCTTTAATAGTTGTGAACTTACTTAATATACACAAAAGTTTTTTCTAGCCTTGATTTTGTCCCTGCCTGAATGTTGACAGCATAATCACAAAACATTATAAAGTATCATACCCTGGTAAAATAATTCCAAACAAAACAAATGAGAAGCCATGGGGAATTATAGCATAGGATCTTGACAAGCCAAAATAGAGAACTGTAAAGTACACCAGGTGTCATTGTAGGATTTGTGTGTGAGTGACTGTATAGAGTACACTGACACTCCTGATGTTTAAATAAATCACGTGGAGGAACTCCACCTGGTATTCTCTGGACTAAGTGAAGTACACTCTTCAAAATTATATCAAAAGCAGTTAAAAATGTAAACCATTAAAATGTGATAGTATAGCAATTTATTTACAAAAATGTCATTTGCATTTCTGAATGCTGTTTAACTTCCATGCTTGTTTTGCTGTTTTCAAATAACAAATAGACCATTTCAGATTCATAATGAGGTATGAAATAAATGAGAGGGTACTGAGGGTGAGTCATTCATTAATCATAAGCAAAACAGGGACAAATTCAAGGACACAGGAGCACAAACTGTAAAAGTAATAGGTTGCATAATCTTTGTATTTAATATTAACTATGTTATGTTTTTCACATGAGTTCTGAGAAGTTGAGTTTTTTATGTTTACATGAAACTAATCCAAGGTAAAATTTATTTCTCAATATTATTTTATCCTAGAGGTTGTCCTCTTTTTAATAAAGTACAAGACAACGAATTCTAGCTTATCACATTGTTATGAAGATTTAATAGAAGGGTTAGCACAAACATTGAGGGCTACTGAAACTTTTGATTTAAGATATTCCACTTTTGACTAGAATGTACCAAACCCTTCTTGTTTGTCATGGCAGATCTCCCATTAAGGACATAAATTCACCTGGAATTGGTTGTTTTGGCCAAAATAAGTTCTTATTCATATTCATCTGTCAGAGAAGGACAGAACAAGAACTATTATTCAAACCATTCTGTGTCTTCATCCTTCAAGAGGTTAATCCACAGTGACTACACAATGTGCAACAAGGTTGTTTACAGTTTCCAGGTGATGTGAGCATTTAAAGAGTTGGTGTAGCTCAAATAGACATAATAAAAATAATTTGTTACCCATGTCAGATTTCAACAAAAACCCCACAAAAATAAACTAGGTTGAAGTAAGGCAAGGTGAACTGGTGGCACAGCAAGGAGTCAGCTCACTTCAGAATCACTAAACAGATGCATCTCTCTGTTCCGTGTGCATTCATTTGGATGGAGCCAGCATTAATGTTATTGCCTGTTATTTTGGAGTTTACTGGAATGAGAAGGAGAAAGAAAGGAGAAGAATCAGAGTGAGAACTCTGCACATAACTTGCTGTTAGAACTTTTGTGTTTTGTGGCCCCCAGTGTGGTACCCATGGCCAGCCCTGTGAGTGTGTCTGTAACTCTTTCTGCGTGGAGCAGGAGTGGTGGGGGTGACCAGCATGCCTGGGAGCCATGTGCTGGAACCCCAGCACAGCTCCCAGCCCTCACAGCATGGGTCACACTGGGCTCTGGGTGGTCCATACCAGGTCATCTTTCTGCACACAAAACATGCAGGTACCCAGCAGATCGTGCCTCACCTCAGTCCTGTTGGGATCACAGGGAGCAGTGCTCCATGTCCAGGCACATGAACTCGTTGGAGTTCTCTGGAGCTGGGCTACAGGGGCATTGATGTGCCCTGGGATCCTGCCCTCTGTGAGCTCAGGGTATGGGCTGTGTCTGCACCAGAGTCTGGGTGTGTTCCTGGCTCCTCCAGCCAAATGGGCTCCGCTTGTAGTCCTGATGGAGGAGCTGCACTTGAACTGCTTATTAGTGCCCTGTGCTTGTCCCCTCTGTCACACACTGTGCCTTGCACCCTTTAGTGGGGACAGCCGCCCCGTGAGCTGCTGCAGCCCTGGTTGGAAAGGCTGTGACCTCGCTGGGGCAGAGAAGCTGCACTGCTCTGTGACCTGGGGTCTGACTCACAGCAGTCTTTGCTCACACTCTTGCTTAACTGTAACTAATGCATGTTGTTTTGGTGCATATCAACGTCTGACTAAGCAGTTGCCTACATTTAGACTGCAAAACAGGAATTAATACACCAGTGGTTAATATTTAGATAAAAATTGTGATTCCTCAATATTTCCATCCACAATTTTTGCAACTTGAAGCAAAGTTGTGTCTGCAATTCTGTATTCAGAGGGGAAAAATTGTCTGTTGGTTAAAAGTACATATTCTACCAGCTCTGTTTGTTCTCCATAAGCCTGGATGAAGAAAGTATCTTAATTTTTAAAACTCACATTTAACTAATTTCCTACCTTCTCTGCTCCAACATATCTACATTTTATAAATTGTATTGGTGTTAACTTCCCAGTGTGCTTAAGGTGTTTCTTCCTTATATGAGAAGCTATATATAAGCTGCAAGGTGTTAAAGCCAGTAATTGTTCGTGGTGGTTTTCTTTCTAAAGAAATAGAAAGGACATGATCAATGAATAGACTGATATATTATCAAAACTGAGGAATTTACCCAGATCTCTGAAAAATCATACATTCCATTCGGGCCTGTGTATTATGAGAATTATGAGAATCTCATAATATATTTACCTTCAGTGTAGATGCATGTGGTTTAAGTGTGGTGCCCTGATTTAGATTCCAGAGCAAATAGGTTACCTATGATATTATCATTCCCAGAAATATATTGCCAAGCAGTGCCTTTCTCAAGCCATATGGGTAAAGGGTTCACTCTGTCCCCCATGCTCCTCTGCTTGAATGCTTTTCCCAAGCTCCATATCAATCTTTAACTCCTCACTTTTAAATTAAGATGAAATACCATGGAGAGGAAAGGGGACATAAATACTTCCAAAATCCTAGCAAATAGGTTTTCTCACTCTTCCCTGTCCTAAGCAAGACACTTAAAATGATGAAGCCCATGAAGTCTTCTCTCTGCTGGACCAGGTATTTCCAAAGTTTTTGAACCAATCTCGAATGTTCCAGCAGAATATTTTTTTTTCTAAGAAATCCTCCAATGTTGTTACAGAATCTTCAACTCAGTGCCAGAAATATTTTGCTATGAGCCTGAGAAGTCTGTCAAAGTAGAAAATTTAAAAAAAAATCAGTACCATATCAGAGGAATGTTCCTTTTATAGGTACCCTGCCCTGCTTTTGGCATGGTGTCTGGCACAAATAAGCCCTCTGAATCTGAGCTGGGCTTCCTCTGTACATCAAAAGATCCAACTTCAGAGCTTCTGTTATTCTAGTTTCAGAGGCTGTTCCTGCAGCAGAGATGGAGGGTGACTTTATATCCAGAAGTTAAAAGGTGGAAAGAGTTTGGCTTTTGGGGGGGGGTGGGGGGGTCTTGAACTTATTTACATCTTCAGCATATTTGAAATTGCTGTTCAAATACCTGCCAATGTATTCATGACACATCAAAGCTGAAGGAATGCATTTAAGCAAATGCCCTCTCCCAGGGTAATGATTAACACTGTGAGAATTCAGCTTGGTATTTATTGTATCATGAGACAAGTAAATTGAACTCCAAGAAAGTCATTATCTGTTTTTTTGTTGTTTTTTTTTTTAAGTATGCAATGCCAAATTATTAACTTTTGTGGTAGAAGGGTAGTAAAAACACAGGTCAGGCAGTACCCATGGAGTCTTTTGAGACTCATTTGTTCACACCTTCTGTAGTATATAAAGAACAGAGTTCTTATAGAAGAAGGCTTCTTGTTTCCAATGTAGTAGCTAAGTCATTATATACATTTTTAAAAAAATATACCTTTCTGTCTTCATTACTGTATTAAAAAATAATCCTTGCATTCTCTATTGATTTCTCACTCTTCACCATAGCAAACTGCACCTTCTGTTCTGTGCATGTTTCAATGGACCAATCAGTCCATCTATTTTCCTGCCAAATTTTGGTATGATCATAAACATGTCAGCACTGTGCCTATTACAAAATCAAAATTTTCAACCTTCTTAATTCTGTAGGAAGGGGGTTTTACTTCACTAGAAAACTACTTATTTTTCTTGAAATGCAAATATCACCTTTTAGGAAAGGTATTGCCTGGAATATTCTGCCTGAAACATGAATGCTGCAGAAAGTTATAAACACCTAAAACTTTGAGAATTTACATTAGAAGAAAAATACTTGGACGTTAATAACTATCTCGTTGTTAAACCTGCATCTAGACCTTCCTGTCTGCAAAGACTTTAAGGTTCTAATTCCATTTTGCAATTCCTGATTTTTTTCATGGTAAGCTAACACTGTTTAAAGGCTCAAATGTGTTTCACCTAATTTTCCTTATATCTCCAGATAGTACATGGCCAAGTTATTTAGATACAAATAAGCCTTGAGAATATCACCAAATCCATTCTAATTTCATTCATGCCTTGGAGATAATAATTTAAAGAGCTAGTCACTGCCTGCAATTAAGCATGGAGAAAATAGATCCGTCCCATAATTTATGTCTGCAAAGGTTGGACTGGATTTGTAATTAATGTTTGCTCCTTTTAATGAAATACTCCAAAGGTCTGCACTTCTGTCATTCATGGAGGTAATTTTTCAATTGATTAGTAAAATAATACTTGAAAAGTAAATGCACCTGCTTTAGCACAGAAATGTCTTAGTCAAGTAGAGACAATGATTGGAGTGCTAAAAAAATATCATTTCAATACAGTAGAGACTGGAGTTTTACTCCTCCAGAATTCAGAACTCCCACTAAAGAGAAAAAAAAGAAAAGGTAATTAAACCTCCAACAACTTCCTCAGCATGCTTTCATCCAGTTTAATTCCTGGGTGGTTTTCAGCGTAGCTAAATACTTTTATTTCAGGCACAAGCCTGAACTGCAAGTGAAATATGTCTGGAAAGCACATGTTACAGCAAGACATTCTTTTTATATTTGTGTACCTTTCTATTTTTGGAGGCCATGAACAAATCATTTGATATTGGAAATTTGTTTCCATTTTGGTTAAACACTTAAAATTTGACAGCTCATTTGGATTATATTCTTATTTCCTTTTCAGGATCGAACCTCTTCAAGCCTGCAAAGTGGCAACACTTTCAGTTCCTGCAACTGCTGGTTTAAAATGGATGGTAATGTCCTTTCTACAGAGCATCCACTATCAAAGCAAATGAAATAAAATAACAAGCCACCTCTGCCCATTTTCAGCAAATTGATAAGGATTTTCTTTTAATTAATCACTCCAAAAAACAGGTTTGATGACTTCTGCTGCTTTGTTAATTTGGTCATTTTGACCCGAAGGTTTACTATTCCTGTATTCCCGAGACCTCACGTTTTGTAGGAGTTTATGGGAATAGACTGTAAGTGGACCAGACAGGATGCAGAGCAGAAGCTACAGTCTGTGCCAGACTACTTGAGGGCCACAAACATGGTAATCCAAGAGGTTTTGAACCTTGTGTCATCTGGGACAAGGATTTTGCTTTCAGAGAAAGAAGCAAGAGGAGGGAATACATGCGGTGAAAGAAGCCCTTATCCAATGCTCAGCCTAATGGGGCAGAGTAATCCAGACAGCGGAGCAAGGGGATGAGAGTCATCAGAATATTTAACTTTAAAGATAAAAGTTTGTCGTTTTAATGCTGCAGTTTTTGAGTCATCTGAAAGATCCAGTTCTTATTAAAGCAAAGCAGCACCTAAGGACTTTTAAAAACCAGCACCTTGAACTTAGTGTAACTCCCATTAAAGTCGATGGATGCTGAGTCAGACCTTAATTCTTTCTGCATCTTAGAGATTCAAAAGGTGAAAATCCTGGCACTACTGATGTTTTGCCATTGACCTCACAGGGTCGGGATTTCATGCTAAAAGCCATAAAATGGCACTGACATTTTGTCATTGCTGTCTTGGATCAGATTCATAACAGTGACCCAGGAGAGAAAAATCTGCATAATCCATTACTACTGTGCATCTACCCGATGCTGTCTCACCACCTTCTACCTTTTTTAAAGAGAAGGAATAATCTATAATTTTCAGCTGCTTTTATTTTAACTCAAGTGAAGAAGAATGGAAAAATCCTGGTATTAATTTTTAATAACGCTATTCTAACCTTCTAATTCTTGATTATTTAATATTTTATATTAATTTAATTGGGAAAGTCTCTTTTGGAAATGAAGGAGGTTTTTTTGGGTGATTTGGGGTTTTTTTTCAATACCTATTCTAATAAGGCTTTGTAGTAAAACTGGAAGGCAAATTTCAGATTTATAGCACAGTTGGATGAAATGTTTATGATTAGCAGTGAGAACTATGAGGAGTTTATATAACTCCTTAATGATCCTTAACAAAATATTTAATTAAAAACCAGCTGGAAAGATAATCTTGGTTAATAAAAGGAAATCAGGGACTGAACTGATTTCTGTAATGGAAGAGTACTTGCAATATATGATAGATGCTACATATCGTTAGCAGTAACACTAAACAGTAACAATAAGTAATAAGTAAGCGGTAACAATAAACTGAAAAAACACAAAATTTTTCTGCCCCCCCCATTAAATTTTCAAGATTGCAAATACAAAATATTGGCTGTACATACAGATGATAAAAGTAATAGATTCCAAATTCACGGATACAAATGTACTGAAAAATTTAAAATTTGGGCAGGAAATAATATTCTATATAACATGGTCGCATTGGCACAGCTCATTGCATTACTTTGTGGCAGACCCTGTGTCCAGTGCTTTCAGTTATAATTCTGGTTCTTCCTTTTGGCAAAGCTTGGCCTCCTACCAGCTTTGGGTTTATAACTTTCATTGTAGTGACAGACTTGCTGCCCTACTGGAATCAATGGGTTTCATGTATTTAAATACAGGCATAGCTTGAGCTGGGGGTGTTCTGCTTATTAAAGCAGTAGATGTTAACATTTGGAAATGAAAAAAGGCTGCTTGTGAGTTTTGTGCACACTTTGTTTTTCCTTCATTAAAACTACTCTTTATTAGATAACTTCAGATCTTGAGACATTAGGGATACTCATATTATTTAACTTGGTTTCTCTGACCTCTTTCTGAAGAAGTCTGTGGAGACTAATTTAAAAATCTCCCCTATATTCCTAGAGGAAAGTGATGTGAACATTCCTGTTTGTGTCAAACTGCACTCTGAGTGCATGTTCTGACTTTACTGGAGTAGCTTGGGCTTTCCACCCTCAATGAGGCCTTGGTGACCTCTGAATTTTATGCAGTCGAAGGTCCAAGTCAGGAATGGTATATTATTTCTAAGGAATGTGTATTTAAACATAAGTTAACAATAAGATTTTAACTGTTTTCTTTCCTCTTAACTTTAATGAAAGCATGTATTTATATGCTGTGCCTTTGAAAATTAATTTCCTGGCCTTCTCTAAGGATGTAGGGGTTGTGCACAATGAATAGTTTTTCCTTGTATTATTTATGAACGTAGGGGTATAATCTAGTAGCCACTCCCTTTGTACAAATTTTTAAGCCCTTTAAGTCACTTTAGTTGCACTGAACTTTGAGATGAGAATGAAGCCCTCTTTCTCTTTATTGAGAGTTTTTCTTAGAATGTGAAACATGTTTACTTCCAGAACACCGTGTAAATATCTCTTGAAGAGGTGCTTTGCAAATAAGCTATTATGGTACTAAAGAAAACATTGATTAGTTTTAAATGGCAGTAACAATTCAAGTGTATGTAAAGACAAGTGCATTTTCTTTTGAGGTTAACCCTCTGAATTTAATAATTGAAGGAAAAAATACAATAAGGTGCAATAGAAGAAGCTGCTGTGATGTGCATTATGCAATTATGACTGCCATAACTACAATTACCTTACCAGATCATAGCATGTTTTCTCCTCAGAGAAAACAAAACAATTATTATTACTTTTTATTTGGAAATCTGTACTGTTTGGAAAAAGTTATATGCTCTGTGATGATTCTGTTGATTCAGAAAACCAGTCTGTTGGTTCAGGAAATCTGAAAATTCAGGACATCACCTACAGTATCCAGCTGAAGCAATCTATTTATTTTTGATCTTGTCAAAGTTGTTTTCAAATGTGAAAATTTTTTAGGGTATACCTTTGCCAGTTGCCTCAATTACATCATGTGACATTTTGCTTAACATACAAAAGACCAGAATTATTAGAAGAGAGATTTTGGCTGTGTATTGTGCAGTTTAACTTGGTGAATTTCATAAGTCATTAACTGTCTAGATCAGAGCCTGATTGTACAATTCACAGAACCTGTGTGCTGGAAAGATCCCGTGTGATGACTGTGCCTACATAGTCAAATTTGTTGCATAAGGGAATACTATAACCTCTTCTTCATCACATAAAATAGGCCAAGAAGTAGGACTACAATTATGGGAGCAAAGATTCAGATTAGATGTTAAAAAGTAGGGATATTAACTAAGAGGTTGTACTGTGTTAGGCTCAAAACTATATCGAGGAAAGGTGGTGGGAAGGTGTTTGGCTAATGAAACAATATGTAAGTGGAAAGTACAGTCTGATCCATAGTTCAGGGAGTTTGGTGTAGTTCCAGTAAGAAGCACATTTTAATTGGGATGGAGTTAAGGTTCCCTCATATAAAAGAAGTGTCTGGTTAAAGTATACACACTAAGTGTAATTTTAAGGATAACTTTTGACAAAGAAAGATTTCCAAGAGTCCCTTGTTATTCCTTGTGGGGTGTAGCTTAGGAAAGAGTGGTACAGTTGGATACAACCATTTAATTAATGTGCATCTTTGTTGCTCAAATCCTAGCTGTAACTCCTCTGTGTGTTGCAGCTCTTTGTGTTTCATATCAAATTTTCTGAAGTCTCTCAATCTGTTTTCCATGGATACTGGTGTGTTCATACAGACATGTACACTTTCATTTGCAGTGATTTCTGATCTAGCATAGTTTTGTAAAGACCTCTAGCTCAGTAGCATTAAAGATGATAAATGAATATATAAATCTAAGGGGAAAGCACTAAAGTTAATAGTGAGGAGGTTTTTTGCATAAAATAACTATGGTTTCTGACATTTTACAAAGTCTCTTCTCAGCTTAATGTGTGCTGATAAAGATCCATTCTACTCCAACAATTTCCTCTCATCTCACCACCCCATATCTGCAGTTTTTCCTTATGTCTATTCCTCTTAAAATCCAATTGTCTAGTTATACTAGTATTTATTAAAAGCTTGACTGTAAGGTCTTTGTTTACCCAAAGATCTATTTTTATCATAACTGTTTATAATGATTAAACCTCAACAACTTAAACACTTTACACAAAATAATGTATTTTCAATAAATTGAAATATTAACCAATCATATGTAATGGTTCAGTTCTAGCAAATGGATTGCTAGAAATCCTTAGGGTTTCATATAAATTGAAAACTGTATTGACTGACCAGGCTGCACTCGAATTGCATTGCATTTGGATCAAAAAGCACAGAAAAAGTTCTCATTATAGTTCCCTGACATTAATTTGAGCATTTTTATATGTGTGTCCTATTAAGTACTTTAAGTGCTTTTTGATAATTGTGCTTTGTAGTTTTTACAGCACTTCAGCCTATTCCCAGTTCAATTTCCTCTTTTATCCGATGTTTGAAATATTGATTTCTGACAGATAAAAGCAAACCTTATAATCTCAGCAGCATGCAATAAGTGAGTAAGACGGGGCTACAGAATGCATCAGGGAATGGTCATATTTGAAACAGTCTTTGTTTTATTACATTTCGTCAACAGAATTTACTTACCGCTTGCTGATATTTATGTAAAAGCAGGACTCCTGATAGTCCAGTGATATTACCAGTTCCTGGTATACTTTTGCATTTAGTAAGATAAAAGAAGAAACTCCCTTGGTGGTTGATGATTGCAGCTGCTTAAACTGCTGTCAACTGGCTTGAAGTAACTGTGATTTATCTTCCTCACATTGTGCAGCGTTGTGTCTGTGAACTTCCAGAGTTTGCATTAAAAAGTGACAGCACATCAGAGTGCCAGAAGCTTCTCATATTGTGGCCCTGAAGGTAAAAGCAAAAGAAACTGTCTTGGTCTGTGTTTGGAAACCCTGTCCAAAACCTCTGCAAAGCTCTAGTGACATGAAGGAGATCTTAAAGAAATGGGTTGGGATTTTGAACATGGACTAAATACAATTAAGGGATGCTAAGGAGTAGCATTGGTGCTTTGCATATTTTCAGGATGTTTCTTCTGCAATTTCTGAAAACTAGGAAGAGGAATCCAGTCCAATCCAATGAATAGTTAATGGTATGCTAAAAATTCAGTTTGCATTTATTTCCTTTTCATTATCCAGTGTAATCCAGTGTCTCACAAGTAACATTGCGTTAAAAATCTTTGCTCAGTTCCACCAGCACCCATAGTAAAAGAGCAGAATATACAGGGAATTAGCTGCTTCATTTCTGGCAGTATTGCTTCTGAAGCTGTGAAAATTCAGAATGCTGGTTTAGAAGGTGAGGAAAGTTCCTCAGGTTACACAGTAGCTTTGGCAATCAATAGTAAAGCCTGTCAAGGTGAGAATGGAAGAGTCTCCATCCTGAGCACCAGGTTTGGAGGAAACCGAGTGTCTTTCTCTTGAGGCATACATTTTTAAGAGGGATTGATGTACCTGACAAAACAAGCAGGTGCAATAAAGGAAGGAGGAATATGATTTTTAATAATTTAGACATTTTTAAGATGAGCACAGAGATTTTATTCAACCCCAAATTAGCAATTGTTAATTCAATTAACTATTGAATTAGTTTTTTTGGCTCAATCCTGGAAACACTTAAAATTACTATCTTGCATCTAGACCTTCACATGCTTGGGTATAGAATAGTTTTCAAACTAAAGACATTTAAAAATGCTATTTTGGTGAATTTTGATTATTATGGACTGGAGCTGGAATTCTGCCAGTCACTTAGCAGAAGTTTACTCTCCGATCAATTCAAGTTTTCATTACTAAGCAATTACTGTTTAAATTTTTAAGTGATAAGCACTTAACTTCATTCTGGAAAAAGTGGGTTGGTGATAGCAAAGCCTGACAGTGTTCTGAAGAATTTCAAGGCTGGAAAAATGATTTGGTTAAGGCTGCCAGGGAGAAAAGATCTTCTGAACTCTATAGGCTTTGGCGATAGGGCTGGAGGAGCAGAGCTTGCTTGGTGGCAGAATGTGCTAGAAATGGTTCCTGTAGGGAAGAGAGAACAGAGGAGTAATTAGGAAGGCTTGTTAGCCTAGGACTTGGGTTTAATATGGTCAGAGCCAGAGCTCCAAACACAAGGAATATGGTGCATTGCCCAGTCAGTCCTGCCTCCATCCAGGCTCCATCCTGGTTGCTGACATCAATATGTGCCATGAAGTTCACATGCCAACGCTTAAGTACAGGCAGAAAATGCTGTTACTGACAGAAAACGAGGATGTACTGGAGCTAAACTTTGTGGGAAGGTTTATTCAGTGATGATTTGACAGTTGGGAAGCATGGACCTGCTGAACCACAGAACTGAAATAATTAAAGGACAGAAACTGTTGGTTGAATTATACTTAACAGCAATGTTATGCCATTGAATATTCAAGTAAAAATCTATAAGACACAAATACAGCAACAAAATCTCTCCATCTGTTTTGGAATAGGCTAGCTGTACCCCACCCAAATTTCTGTGTCTCAGCAGACCCACACAGAAATGTGTAAGGTGCAGGTTACATTCCTATATGTTCCAACATATATATATATATATAAAGCATTAATACAAAGATTCTGCAGTGAGTGATATAACTGTATCTCCATTAGAGTTTCAAAGGAGCTACTTAGCATTTTTCGTATTGGGTAAGTTATTTACAGTTCGCAATTTAAAGAAAAAAGCATTGGAAAAGGTTTATCTTCTAATAAATCAAGACCATTGTGACGTCAAGTCACAAAGCCTAAAGGTGTAAAGGCAGTTGCAGAAGCTGTATCTTGAAAAATATCACATATACTATATAATATTGAGTAGCTGAATTAGAAGTGCTTCTATGAAGAGTTATAAACAATTAGAAATGGAAAAGTAAAATGTGGAAAAAATAGCACTGATGATTTTTGATTTGAGGGTCTTGTAGGAATCAAGTTGGGAAACAAGTTGAATACACCAACTGATATTTTCTAGCGGTCTCTTTGAATCTGACATTGTATATAATGCTGCAGGCATACACATTCTAGTATTATAGCTGATAGAACTATCTTGATGATTTTATCTCCTAAATTTAATCTTAAAATTTAAATCTCAGTGTTGCAACTGTTGGCACTGAACACATCAAACTAGTGCTGGTAAAACTGAGGTGTTCAACAGCTTCAGAGCACTAAACTGTAATATCCCTAACCTTGTACATGGGAAGGATTGTGTTGGTCTCAAACATCTATTTAGTTGCTTTGTTTGATGGGAAACAATGTGTTTGTGTAAAACAAAGAAAATTAATCAGAGATAATTCATCAGACAAGCTCAGAGCAAGTTCAGGTGTGCAAGTGCAATTGCCTGTGATTAAGTGGACATGCAGCTACCTATTTAACCTAAAATATCTGTAATGGAAATCTGTCTAGATTTTCTAGGACTTTTTAAAAAATAAAGTTGTTTCCAGTAATAAAAAGGAGTGACAGTGCTTCACCAGGCTCTGTTTTGGTGCTAAATAAATTTTATAAAGCCCAACCCAAACCAACAAAAAAAAAAAAAAAAAAAAAGTCTTTAGTTACAAGCAATGATATCAAAATATTGAAGTTCAGCTAGTTTTGTTGTTCCCATCTCTTTGTTTCTGTACTGAAATTTTTGAAGTGCTGTAGAAAATTTTGGAATGACATTTTGGAGAGTTTCAACTAAAATGATTGGAATATCTTGGTGTAATGCATGCAGTCAGTTTAAAAGGTCTGATTTTGGTCTTTTGCACATATGTTTGAAAGTTGAGCAATATGTGCCATTTTTCATTGCTTACCGGTTTTTGACTATTTGAAACAGAATTTCAACACAAATCCCGACAGTCATTACATCTCTCCATACAAGTGCTTCTTACTTATAAGTGCTATTGCTAATAACTTGTGTCCTCTGTTACACAGTCAGATGAAAGTAGTGCATCTTGTGCCCCTCCAAAACATACACAGTGTGTACACTACAGGCATAAAATGGAATTTTTATAAGCCTGTTTTCTATTTTGACTCACTGCTGTAAAAGGTCAGAGGAAGAAATTAAGTCACCTTCACAGATGTCTTCTCTCACCTTGGGCACTCTGACCGTCTGTGTTTTCTATTTCCAAGTACATAATATAAGGAAACAAAGACATTTTAATGACAGTAAACACTATTTATAGTAAGTTTACTTGCTCTGATGATTTCTGCTTACCCGAGGAAAACAATAAAATTTTACCTGAGATTTTTGGAGCATTTTTTCAATACAACTAAGGTATTTTAAAAGGACTATTTTTAATAGGACCAAGCCTTTGGGACTCCAATAGGATGCTTGAGGAATCAGTGCTCTGTGTGCTTGTTTGCAAGTATTTATTTCTCTGTAGAAGTTAGGCAAACCAATAATATTTGTATATGTTGCTATAATGAAGAAAACAAGTCATCTACAAAACTCGTGTGGATTGAATCCTGTTTCCACCTCAGCCTTTGCCGCTGCCAGTTTCCCTTGCTTGCCTTTGATGTGTGCAGCTGCTGTGCGACAGAGCGGGCGGGCAGTGCCTGCAGTGCTCCTGCTGCAGCAGCTGCCGGGGCCCCGCAGGGGTGTCCGTGCAGCCTGGGGACACGGGAGCGCACAGCCTGCAGCCCAGCACAGACCCTCAGCCTGGAACTCCTCAGCAGCTCCTGTGCTCCAGCTGATTTCCTTGTTAAACAAAGTGTCCAAAGCGTCGGGAGGATGATACCGAGCCATTACGCTACGGAACCAAATGGCAATAGTTCTCTCATTTTAGCTCCTTAATACCATCTTTAGCTGAGTGGGAAAGGACACAGATTGCATGGCGCTGGGGACACTTGTTTCAGCATTTATTACTGGAAAAAATGTGGCTTTCAAAAGATGAATATATTTCAAATATCAAATCTCTCCCTATGCTGAGCTAAATGCTGCCTTGATGTATGCCCTATACGCCCTAAGTTGACAGATGTGAAGTACAAGTAAGAGCAGAACTTGACCAGCTAAATTTAACATAATAAGATTATGAATACTGCAAGGGCAAAGGATTTTCTAAACATTGAATGCTACAGTGTGCCTGAATTCTGCTTTCAGATTTAGTCCTAGATAGTCTGGTTGTAGGGCTATGCAGTAACAAAGCAGCAAAGGAATATAAATATTTTGTGGTAAGGATATTAAATGTACAATGTTTAGACAGCTACTCGGTGATGTACTGGGAGGATTGCATGTAAGTTTACCCTTATATTTTAACCTTTTTCCCCATTTCCTTTCTCAAATATTTAGAAAACATTCTTATCTCAGAACATATTCAGGAAAGGGTTCCTTTTTTGCTTGAATTATTTAAAGTTATAATGGGAGTTTTCTGCTGGATTCTGGGGAGGTTTTATCGATGTTAATGAAACCTGTTTTTACCAGTGTTTGCAAATGCAGAGCACATTATTCCACCAAAACATTTGCCAGTGACTGTGGCAAAAGTTTTTCATAGTGACCACTGTTGTGGCCTGGTCTTTACACAGAAGCAATTGCCACATGACATCTTGTACACCCACATTTTTTCAGCAGCTCCATGTAACAAAATAATTTGTTTTGTTTTGCAAAATAGCCAGAAGCAGATAGGGAATCTTCCAGTGAAACAGGCTCCTGACAAGCTTTTCTCAGTTTCACCAATGGTGGGATTTCCAGCAAAAAGTGATAGCAAAAGACCTCTTTTGCAACAAAATAGATGTAACTTGGTAGTTAGTGCTTACCAAGTTGAAATCTGAGGATCCAATCAGATAAAAGATTTTTCAGAAAAGTTACAGTTTTTAGCTGTCAGCACTGATTAACAAAGTATATCTCAGATGATTCATTTTTCATTCTTAACTTTTGGCTTCACCTTCCTTTGCAAATGATTTGTGCGAAAAAATGCACATTTTCATCACATATTTTGTGAAAGGTCTAAAAAAGGACATCAACACAAATATACCCAAACTCAACAGCTCTTAGGTGGTCCAGGCAGTCACCTGGGATATGAGAAATGCAGACTCTGAGCATGTTTTACCAGAGCAAGAAATGGAACTCTAGTTTCTTTCATTACCAGTCAAATGAGAAAATTATTGGGTTGGTAGATCCTCTGAGAAGTTATGAAGGGCATCTATCATAGTCTTTTCCAAACATCTTGTTCTCATTTAAATAAAAAACTTGCTTTCCAAAAGCTGTCTTTGCCCAGTGACTCTTCCTCCAGCCCTAGAGCTCTAATCTCTTGGGAAATTTTCTTCAGGGCTATTTTGGCTAAAAGTAGTTAGGTCTTTATTTATATATTTCTGTTGTAGATTAGCATGTTTCAGGGTTTTTTCCCTTTGTCTTTTTAGAAATGGATGGATATTGGTCTAGCATCATGCTTACCATCACCTTTACCATCAGGCTTTTTGGCTGTGGACTTATACAAGCCTACTTATGCAACCCAAGTCAGTCAGAAATGTATTCCCTGAACACCTGTTTGCCAAAGAAGGCAAAGAAATTACTGTCAAAACCAAGAGGCTCCACACAATCAGCTACTTTCCCTAGAGCCTTTTCTCCATATGAAAGAATAAAATTGCTTTTTTTTCAATATATGCAGAATAAAATGTTTTCATTTTTCCTTCCTAGATGGCTTCTTTTGAGAATTTGGTTTTTGTATGTTTACACAATTGTGGTGGCATTGATTCCCTACCAGCATGGGCAGGACAGCAGTAATGAGAGCCTGGGAACACCTGGGAGCTCTGTGTCCTTACCTTAGCAAGGCAGAGCTGTGAAGAGAAACAGCAGGAATTTCAGAATTTCACTCGAGGAAGGTGCCATGCTTGAGTCTGGCTGGAATTAAATGGCTGCATTTGTGGATGTCTTAGGAGGGGTGTGCTCATGTGTCCTGCAGATCTTTCACTACAGAGTGGGCCACTGCCACCACTGCCTGCTGCCACCAGGCTCGGAGTAAGCATAAAGGTCTTCTCGTTTTGTTAAAAGAATGAAATTTGGCTAAAGGGAACACTGCCTAGGATTAGAAAGGTATGAAATTTGTGTTGTGTGTGCTTAAGGAAATGACAACTATCTCCACAGCCCTTCAGGGGCAATATCTTAGTGCAGAGTGTTATCTTAATTTTATCCTCTTGATTCATGCAGAAAGCACCTATATGGTAAAAAGTCAGGTGTTTCTTCTACAGGGATACTTTATGTAGGGATGGCGCTGTCCAGGATGCAAGGAGCACTTGCTACAGCATTCCTGAGCACGGTGCATTCAGGATCTGAGAGTTTAGGGAAGTGCAAAGAGATTGTGTAGAAAATGCTTTGAAGGTTTTCTTTCACTGTATTACATACTCCTTCTAATGCAAATGGCATCTTCTTCTGTGAGAAATGACAGACTGTGGTTTCACCCAGCTGCATGGGCACTGTACTTCCCATGGGATAACTGGATTTCGCCACTGACTTATGGAGCCTTTACTTGTGCAAGTGTCTTCCCTTCTCTGATCCTTTTCATTTCTTTCCTGTAAAGTACTGTTTGCCATGATTTTGCTGTCTAAGACAAGCTTACCCTGCCTTTTCAGGAGGGCCCATTATTTGTGCTTTAGGCTTATGTTAATATTAGTATTTAGCTTTTTGCACTGATATAACATAGAAAATACCTGTATGGTAAAGGATTGTATGGTCCTGGCTTGTGCTTTGTGGTGATACTGAAATCTGAGTAAGAATCACTGGTGCAACTCACTTACGTGAAAATATGAGTCTTATACCTTGAAGGACAGGTATTCCTGACAACAGAAACTGTATTTGGCTATTAATGTTCCTAACTTAAAGAGGAAAAAAAAAAAGAGTTAGAGATAGGGAGGAAAAAAAATCTAAAATAAGGTTGTCCCTGTAGTAAAAGCATTCAGCTATTATAAATTGGCAATGATCCACTGGCTTCCACAGAGCTATGCTGATCATACCAGCTGAAGAACTGACCCTGAATATTATCAAAGTTTTCTTGGAGGTGGCAGGAAAATAAATCCTTTACAATTTCCTTTTTAAGAACTCAGGATTTCCGTTTCTATAACTGCAAACTTTCAGAATGAAATGTGGAGCACAGAGACAGGCAACACCACACTGACTGTGTTTGATTAGGGTAATCCTTTTTTTCCTTCTATGTGGTTACTACAGCCAAGCAATTATTTATCATACTTCCAGTTGCTTGAAGCACTGTAGACTACAGGTTAAATATTCTCATGTCAGTGTGAGCTTCTGCTCCAAGTTCTCATTGAAATCTAATGACTTTCATCTTCAAAAGAAATTTTAATGAGCTCAAAGTATCTACTCTTCTGTTTTAATTGTTATACTTTGTACACTTCACATTCTGCAGATCAAAACCTCCTATTTTTCTTTTTTTTTTTTTCACCTGAAAATGCTGTTGACAAGTTCTTTCCGGAGCTCTCTTCTTCTGTCCACTTTTTATTGGTCATATTCATGTAAGATATAAATCCAGAAATATGCAACACATGCACATTTAAAGCCTGTAACAGATCTAGTACTTACCCCTGAAGTATGGAACATGTGCAGTGTTACTTTGATTGGCCTGAGATCAGGGATGGCTCAGATGTGGGTGCCTGTAACAGTCAAATAAACCCGTTAAATCAGTGGTAATAAATGTATTTGGTACGAGTACCAAGACTTTTCCTGGATTGCACGTGGAACAAAGCACAGGAACAAGTTTTTCTGTGCTCATGTGTATAGACAGTTACACATGTATTGTTGTCCTCTCCTTTTCTCCCTTCATGGGTCTGCTGCATCTATGTCTCAGGTGCCATTTGTTCTGTCCCATCAGCATCTTCACACATTCTTGTGTTTCCATAATCCCCTTTTGCTATGAGTATCCTGCTTTCACTCATCCTCATAAATATTAATTACTGTGGTCTGGTTGAAATAAATACAGTTAGACAGCTTTTCAAGTGGAAACTTATTGGGTTGTTTCTATAAAGCTGCAGTCTTGAATTCCAAGTTCTGGCCAATATTTAGCATGTAAATGAAATGGGTGTGACCTGGGACTGGCTGCCAGCAATTGTAGGGATTGGAGTGCTCTGAAGTGTCTGGCTTTAATAGTTGAGTTTCCAGTATTTTTCACAGGAGTCATTTGATTCATTCTGTTCCTCCAACCCTTTAGAGAGCATTATTTCCCATTTGGTTTCTTACAAAGTTCTACAATCTATAGCATTTTAGTACCTTACATTGAAGTGTGAAACATTGCTGTGCCAGGGAGAGTGACCGTGGTAAGTCATTGGCATTGCATGCACTGAATGGAGAGAGACTGAGTGACTCTTTGATCAGTTCTACAGATCCAGAATTCATTTTCTATTGTGCTCCTCTGGTTGTCCAGTAGATGAGACTAAGAGCTGTGCAGTGCTGCTCCAATAACAATGGCTAGCAGACTGTTAAACTGTTGGTCTCTGCTAATTACTAAAGGTGGGCCACCATTAAATTTAGATATCAGCTGTTAATAAATATTAGCAAAAAGTTCATTAATGTTCTCACACAGTTTTGTTACTGCATGAAACGTTTTTGGGAGAATGCAGGGGAGAGTTTTTTGCTTGATCAAGGGAAATGAGGAACGCCGCACAAAAATGTTCTACCTGCACTTCAAAGAGGTATAAAGTTCATCCATCCTGGAAGGTTCAAATGGATGTATACTGCATGCAAGAATGATTCAGACCCTTGAAGCTCTACAGACTCTGTGTGGTGTATAGAATAACTTAAATCTGTTTTCAAGAATCCTGACGTAAAGCAGTGAGACACAGATCTAGATCAGATCTGAATCTTTGAGTATTCTTAAAATTATTTTTTAGCAAATAAATTGCAAGCTGATACTTGTTCTCATCTCCCTATATGATGCTCTAGGTTTAGAACTCAGTTACTAGTTATTAAGGAATTTTCAAAATTGTTCTTTTTTAGCTACTTAATTTACTCTCAGCCATCCAAAGACAGATTGGTAGGATATAAATGAAATGCTATAATTATACAAGGGAGTGGGTCGCTGACCTTTGGATTGCAATATCTTGTCTCTTTTGTCCTTTCCTTATACCACCCAGTCTACAGAATGAAATTGCATCTTTTTCTTTGGTTGTCTCAAGAATGAGGTGGTATTGGAAACTAGTGAGGCATGGCAAAATGTAGGTGTTCATAGCTTGCAATAATTTACCCATTTTCATTTTGTTTGATTTTATTAACACCTGTGTCTCCAGGGAACACAGGGATCAGGGGAGGAAAGGAGAGAATACTTCAACAATAATCTAATGATCAGCACTTACGGTCCCCCCCAAGCCCTGCTGCTATGTCAAATGTCAGGATACATCACAGCCAAGCAATTTATAATACAAAATGCGTGTATATATAAAGGAAGAGGTGCAGATGGTAGGAAGCTGTGTGTCATGACATACACACATACATGGAGGACAGCTAGGGAGTCATTAAAAATATGGATTTTTTTTGTGATGCAGTGGCTGTTTGTCAGCTGGTGTAATTGGCATACATCAATGGAACCACTCAGAAATATACCTTCTGAGGAATTAGGCACTTAATGGAAGTTAATCAAAATTCCTTATAGAAGACTAAAAAAAATTTTTTGAACAGAAATTGGAAACAAAGGAAAAAGCATATAAGGAAATATGGGATTGTAGTCTGCTGAAGATTCATCTGGGTATTAGTTTCTGGAGTATTTCTGTAGATATTGGTATTCTAGGCAGTAATCAAGTTAACCAAAGTATTCTGAGATTTGAGAAATTACAGTAGTGTTATGTTAGACCTGATTTAAACATAATCAAATAAATTCGTCAGCAAACTTTTAAAGTCAGAATCAAAACAGGAGTTTTATTAGTGTCATTTCCTTTTCTTGTCCTTTTCAGTTGTTAAAAAACTTTTTCAGCATTGTGTAAACATAGCATTGTATTGGCTTAACTGTCAGTATTGTATTTTTTAATATTATAAAATGAAATAAATCTGCAAAGAGTACTATGGGACTATCCCTATTTTGCTCATGTGTGATTATTTGATCTTGGTTATTAACAAAGCTACTTCTTTCTTTGCTGCTAAATAAATCCTATGTGAATTCTCCATATTCATGCAAATGCTATACATTTAACAAAGCTTTTCCTAAAAGTCCTATTTGCTTCCATTTCTGAATATGGTTCCCTGTTTATTGTATTAATAAGACTGGCATCGATAACAACCTGAAAAACTTCTGCCAGATTATAAATAAAATTTTTAAAAAGGCATAAAGTAGCTCAGTTTTACAGTCTCTTTTCATAAGGACTTAATATCTTCAATATCTGACTGCAGTTATATAATTTTTGCTGTTATATGCTCTGATCTTTCAGACATTAATTCTTTGCTCACAATCTCAATGGGAGGGTTTGTTCTTTTCTTTGTTTTCCTGTGACTCATATATATGGGAATCTGGTGACAAGGAGGGATTGAGAGGAAAGGAAGGGTAAAGTGTAAAAAAACCAAGCAGGCAGTTCTTCCTCATCACCTGTCTTGTCCTAGGAAAAATCGAAAGTAACACAATTTTTAAGATACGGGTATTACATGAGTTTAAAATGTGGCGGGAACAAATCGAGCCTCCTGCCTAGCTCTCCTTTGTGGCTCTTTATAAACATCCTCATTGACTTTTTATTTTTTTCTCTTTGGGTACAAGAGTAGAACAGGTAACAGTGTCAAGTCTGGTATTTAGCAAAACAAGAGGTTGTTGTAGTGTCTTATTGTGCAGGTACCATTTCCTAATAAAAGCCCTTAAGACATGAATTACAACATCAATAAAAGCATATTGAAATGGAAGGTACAGAGTGGTTTATATGCTAAGAGAGAGCTGGATTTAAAAAAGTATTTGTAAATTGAAAAGCCTGTATTCTCTTTTGAATGACTTGGGGTTTGAAGTCTTAGGACCTTGAGTCTTCAGCAAAGCACATAAGGGTATGTTGCACTGCAAAGGACAGTGATCTCTGGGCTAATGTGGGATAACCCATCTCTGCAGTCAGGAGCAGGGCAGCAAGGTGATATTGCATTTTTATTGCACTCACTGGGAGGAGCTTTGTGGTGCCTGAGCTGGTGTTTCTGATCACGCACCTGCACTGTAGAGGTGGCAGCTCATTTAGAGTTACCACAAGCATTTATACACATGGCAAAACATCAGAGTAATCAACCTTATCAGATCTGTGGTTTAACATGCTTGTGAAACATTTGTTTCACTTAGTTGAATTTTTTAATAATTGGTCTTTTTAGTTATAATTGAACATGACTAAGGTTTCAAACAAAACATTATTTAAAATTTAAAAGATCAAATGGGTGTCCCCGTGAAAATATTGTCTGGTCAACTAAAAAACAGCTGCAGTTATTTGTGGGATTAAATTCAATCTTGTGAATTTTCTCAGTTGAGTGAGGGAGAACATGAATAGAGAGAAAGACAAAAGGTTGTGTAGCAGCAAAAAGAAAACCACAGAACATCAGGAAATGAAAACCGAAGGCACCTCAAATGGCTGCAGGGACCTGCCCTGGTTGTCAGTACTCTCAAGCCCGGGTTTGTTTGTAAGTCACTGGTTTTGTAGCAGGCAGTGAGAGCTGAAGGCTGTGACAATCCTCTATTGCTTTAGTGCTGTAGGGCCAAGCTTGGGGGAAGAATGAAAGGTGGCGAGCAGCTATGTGAACAGGCAAACTCTGACGTTATCTTCCCCTGTCTTGATCTCAGTCGATCATCTGTCACATGCTGTTGCTCTGTGAATGTGCGAGAGTGTAATGAAGTCAGAGGAGAGAAGCACGGCCCCTGTTCCCTAAAGAGCCACATGGTGTGCAGGTGGGCAGCAGAGCTGGCCTGGCAGAGTAGGAGGGAGAGGAGTGCATTAACACGTTCAAGAATTTACATCCTCGTGTGTATGTGCCTATGCTATTACTTTCTGCATGTTGAGAACTCCTCTGGTGTTTCCTAATTCCATCACCTCTACAGAGGGTGAAGCTGTCATCTCTTCCTGCAAGTGAAATGAGTAACACCACAGGTTGTGACTGTCGAGGGATACTCACTTGAAAAGTGTTTCATACCCAATGTTTCAGTCATCTGAGTGCTAAAATTTGGCTGAAAGGCAGTTTAAACTCTCATGCTAATTCCAACAGAACAGTTAATTTTTTGCAAGATTTTAGGCCTGGTTCTCACTGTTGTGTTACAAGTGACATCACTAAAACACTGTAGATAAACTGTACCATTTCAGCTCATGAAAGAGTAGGTGTCTTGTATGACTGTGTTAACCTGTTTCTCAGAAACTGGTAGGGAACATATTCCAAGAGGTTTAATTGTATGGTGTTTATAAACTGTACTGAATCTGGACTGATTCCAAGACTGCTATTATTATGCTAAACTGAACAATGAGAACTCAGTTTAAGTGGCAATTATGATGCTAAGGTATGTAATGCACAGATAGTTGTCTTGTCTAAATTTCTGATCTGATGCACCCCATGAGAGGCACAGCAGTGAGGACAACCTAAGTTACCACTTGTTCTACTGTAGTGCTGTAGAAATATTCTTTGATAGCTGATTATAGCTCTGCAATACACTTCCAGTGAGAACCCCTTCTTCACTCACTCTGGGTGCTGGTTAATTTACCCTCTCACTCTCCGAGAAGTGCTATGAGCTCTGTGCTTCCTGTGAAACTACTACAGTAGATGCTCACTGGGGATGAGCAGAAAGTTTCACTGTCCTGTCTTCAGCAGGAGCAAGGTTCAGGTGAATCTGAATATGCTGAATATGGTGTTCAGTCCACCACACTCTCATCAGAGGCATTGCATACATCATGTGCTCTACTCAGAGGTTGTAAAAAAGGTTACCTTCTGAATTCCCTTCAGAAAGTATCTCCTTTTTTGCCTTTCCTAAAACAGACCCCCTGTTGTCTAGATTTTCAGTCTGGCTTGACCATTCTCATGGGCAACTGTCATTTAATTGCTCTGCTTCTTTGAATATGTACTAATAATCCATTCTACCCAAGTTTTGCCTCCCACCATCTTGGGAATACAGTAAAATCAGTATGAAAATTTGAAACAAACCATTGAATTCCCAAGTATGAAAGCTGAAATTCAAATTAGTTTTAATTTTGAGTTCATAAAACACATAAATTATTTCTCTAATACATACTATAAATGTAAATATGACAGACTTTTTTTTACCAAAATTAGTGGTGTTCTGCTAGGTTAAAATGTATATTCTTATTACAAAGTAATCTCTTAAATTTCTTTCTCCTTAAATAGGCCCTTCACATGAAACTACAGGTTTCTGCTCTAAAGATTCTGTGCAATAAAGCTGCTTGGTTTTTTCCTTTTCCATTAGAAAATTACCAAAAAACTCTTCAAGTGTATTCATGGTAACAAAGAGTAAACAAACTCCTTGCTGATGGAGAAGCAACACATGAGCTTTCTTTGTGTAATCTTAAATCATAAATACCAGAAAAATGGTTGAGGTTTTTTTTTAATTAATATTAACTGTGTAACTTGATTTTTTTGTCAAATTTCAGAAGCCCTTTATCCTCAATCTCAACAAATTGACAAGCACAGATAGCATCAAAGTCTTCTTGTGAAATTATTACTGGGTTTTGAAAATGTAGGTCATATCTTTGTAGCAAATTCAAATAATCCTTCCAAACATAGACATCATAAAAATCCATTTATTCCATGATTCTATCTGAATACATAAATCTACACAAATCCAAATTGTTTTAATAATTTCTTCTGAAGGAGATTTAACAAACAATTATATTTTTCAATCCATGCAGAGTCAAGGGAAGATATGAGAAAGGCTTATTCCAGTATGATGGATGGTTTTATGACTGGAGAAAATCCTGAAGAGACAAACTAAGCATACATTAGTTCCTGCCACTTATTCTGAGAGCCTAGAGCTGGTAACTGTTCCATAATGATCACTATATTTTTATTCAGGTTTTTAAATTTTTAACAATTTCTTTTCTTATCTTTATCAGAATTAAATGCAGAAACAGAGAAATTTCCTCACACCTTTTAGCATCTTTCCTAATTTGGAGACATAAAAGAAACCTTCTAAATCTCACAGAGTGAATCAATGAGCTGGGAAGGGTTTCTGTAAAGGGTGAATATAGACATGCTTGAGACTTCAGTATGTGAAGCTATTTATCTTCTGTAGTTGTAGGAACTTATGTCCCTTTATTACCTACTTTCATGTAATAGCTGAACATGTTTGACATGCCCTCAGCAGGTTTTTTGAAGGTTTGGGTATTAAAAGGATGGAAAAAACATTGTTATGAGCTGAATAATGCTTAAAGAACAGCAACATCTTCCAGCTGCTGCCAGGAGTAGCCTTTAAATAGATGAATTTAGCTGTTGTCTTCTTTTCTTTCTCTTTCATGGAGAAGGTTCACCAAAAGATTTATAACAATATCATCCCTAGATGATATTAACCAAAAAAATAGCCTAAGTTGCCATTCATCCCTCTAGTGAGCTACTAAGTAAGGGCAAGCCATTCCCTGGTATCAGATTTGTTTTGATTGCAAATTTTTTTTTTTATTGTGGTAGAAGCCTTTCACAGAAGGAAAATAAAGGAATCAGAAGACAAGACAACATTATAGTCAACTTTGGAAGTCTATTTGCAGAAAAGTGGTTTCTGGCAGATTAAACATTGTAAATTTCAGTGCTTCATAGTAGTGATAAACCTTCCTTCTCCTGGAAACATCTCTTTTTAGGCATAATGGCAATATGTCAGTTTTAGCATGTTATAATGAAGTGGTGGTGTTCACCCTGAGCAGCGCAGTGCAGAGCTGAGGCACCAGAGTGAGGAGGCTCACTTGCCTGGGTAGCAACAGGTGTGCCAGATACACACAAAACTGTCAAATGTATGGAAAGCTTTGAGAAAAAACTCCCAAGTGTAGCTTCCAAATACTGTCACCAGACTTGAAGATGAGCCTCTTGGGATGTGCAATAAAACCAAACAAGCTCTAGTTACCGGAACAAATTGTGGGTCTCATCCAGTATAACTGATAGCACTGGGGCCAGATTTTGAAATGAACTAGTGAAGATCACTGCTAGGGATCTTTTCATCTCTGCAACCCAGTCTTTTAAGAGCTCAGTGGCCAGTGCCATGAACTCCACCCTAGTGGGCACTGACCATGGCACAAAGCTTTTCACCAGCCTGTGTGCGCACCAGTGATCTCTAACTCTGCCAGCTGCACTGCCTGTGTGCACGTCCCAGCCCTCCCTTAGCATGCTGAGTTCCTGATGGAACCATTCTTTCTCGCAGCAAAGCAGTTTCTATTCCTCACTTCACACTGATGCTGCGTTCTGCACAGCCTCTGAGCTGCTTAAATAGCCCAGTGTCTGACAAACCATCTGCATTCAGAGCACCGGCGTCAGGGGAAGGACACATGGTGCCTCTCAAGGGAATTGAACACAGGACGAACCACTAACACTCAACCTGTTTTAAATAAATAATCTTTCTTGCTTTAAAGAAGTTTGCTGCACCAAGCTCTGGTCTGTTCTGAAAGGCCCTTCTCTGACATGCTGAGTTGTTTCTTTCAGTGTAAGCAACCGCCTCCTTCCCAGCAGACAGAGGAATCAATAAACTGGATTCAGATTACTGAGAGTGCTGATTTAAGTGAGTGAGTGAGAGGGGTGGGTTTAGTCCCATAGCATTCATGGTTTGTGTGTGTGTTTTGTATTTATAAACACAGATGGCCTTTGCAATTTTTAGTGATACTTTTGTTCCATCTGAATATTCAACTTGCTGTCTGTCTAATCAAATCCATCATTTGGGGCATATTCTGGCTTGTTCTGCAGCTCAGTCACGAGCACATTAACACCAGTTCAGCTTCCCTTGTTCACCTTCGTAATACTATTGAAATCACATGGATATAAAAAGAAGTGGGGTTTGGCATCTTTCACAGGCTCTTTTATTCACTGAGTAAAGGGTCACTTTGACCTCCCTTGTATTCTTATTGCCAGAGTCTAACAGGTAGACCAAGTCTGTTGGCTGTGCATACCAAAAACTCCTGTTAAAGCCAACGGAAAATTAAGTTTGGGTTTTTGTTTTAAATGAGGAAAATGCCATTCTCTGGATCAAAACTATTACTGGATTCAGTGAAAAAAAGGTTTAAATAGTTCAAATGCAATTTGTTAGAGTTCTCTTAACACAAAAGGCTGCTTTAATGCTTTAAGGCTGTATTTTTTAAGGCATGAAGTTTGCTTAAGAAAAATTGGTTGAGAGAACTTGAGATAGATTAATTTTAGATAGATAAAAACACAAGCACAGTACTTAACTTTACACACAGCATTGCCAACAAAGTATTCTGTAGAGACTGAGCCTGAACTGCCTATGAAAGTTCTTCACATCAGCTGGGTATTGAAAGTTGTGTTTTATGAATACAGTACATTAATTGATAGGTATGAGGTAGCAATCAAAATGTAAATAGAACCTGGCTTACATTAGTGCCAAAGTTTGCTGTATAGATACGTAATATATGTTTTTAGGATGCTGAACTCAATTTCAAAGCATATCTTTAATTCATGAATTGTTAAAATGAATTCCATTTGTGGCTTACAAAATATTGTGATTAAAAATTATGTTTTTTCTGAGCTGAACCAACTTAATAATTTCACATTATTCCGGTATTCAAAGCTGAACCTCTTGTTTGTTCCACAGTCGTTGCTACCTTTTATTAATATTATGAAATAATGTTCAATTGACCAGTTACTTTCACTGTGACAACTGCACTTTTGGTAGATTCTGATAAATGCAACTTAGGTTAAAGGCAATATTTCATTATTGTTATTGATAGATGCCTCACATATTTAAAGGACCATATTCAGAGGCACATGTTGTGCCGTTCCTAGTTATGCATTTATGATTTGTGTATGAAGTTACTCAGTGGGATAAAACTCCTCAGCTGCTCTGCTTTCCACTAACTGAATAGAGGAAAGGGCACATACAGGGATGGTTTTTACCTTGACCCTTTTGTTCAACTGTCTTAGAGATCTCATTCTTCTGAGTGTCCAAAATTAGGTCACCTTAGATGAATTTCCTCTTCCCCAGGTGCCCTGATAATAAGTGCCAAGCAGTTACTCTTTGAGTTGTTGAAGAAACCCCTTGGGGAGAAGGCATTGCAGGAGTCCTGCAGGTAGAAGCAAATTAGGTATTTATTCAGGGAAGTCTGAAGTCAGGGGAGAGTTGTCAAAGTTGGTAATTGGAAAAACTGAGCTAATTTTCATGGGAAGTAGAAGTTGTCTTTAATAGCATGTTACTAAACCCTGGCTGCACTACTGGGTCTATCTAGAACAGTAGTGAATTTGGGCTTGGGAAGATGTAATTGTACTGAAAGAGGGTAGATTTAGACTAGATAAGGAAGAAATTCTTCACCACAAGGATGGTGAGGCACTGGCACAGGCTGCCCAGAGAAGATGTGGATGTCCCATCCCTGGAAGTGTTGGAGGACTGATTGGATGGAGTAACCTGGTCTAGAGCAAGGTGTCCCTGCCCATGGCAGGGGGTTGGGAAAAGATGTTCTGTAAGGTCCCTTCCAAGCCAAACCAGCCTATGATCCTACGATTCCAGCGCTTGATGTATGTGCCAGAGAAGTGTAAAATGTGCTCGTTCTCCCGGCAGTGAGAGTTTAGCGTGAACAGAGGTGGGTGAGTGAGTGGCCGGTTCTCATCCCTGAAGGAAGGCTCTCTTGGGGAGAGCTTTTTGTGACAACCTACAAACTTCCAATTCAGGAGGCAATTAGATGACTGGATTATGCCCTTTTATTCCAGGGCAGAAATCAGTTAATAACCCATTTATTAATGTGAGAGATGCACACTTTTTCCCCTCATTTGCAGCAGCTAATATGGGTGTTATTCAAAAAACAAATATTTACAGTCAGATAAATGCATGAGCCTTAAATACATCACTGGAGTGTTTACCCCAGGTTGGGATTTTTTTGTTTTGTGGAAGCTAACTGACCACTATCAAAATAATTTAGAGATGCTAAGATTATCTCAAAAGTCATGTGGGAAAACTTGGAATAACAAATGCTTATTTTTTAGCTCAGCATACTGTTACTAATGGCTACATTTAGTGATGGAGACTATAAACTGTAAATCATACCAGTGTTTCCCATAGCAGAGCAAGCTGCAATTGTGATCTGACAGTGCCCTTTGACCTCTCTGAGGAAGGCATAGTGGGAAGTATGTGAGGACATTATGCTTGATTAGTCTCTCCCTAGTTTGCCTGGGTGGGAAGATAATTGAAAGCACAATGGACTTTGGAAATTGAGGGTTCTGAAATGCACTTTGCAAACACATGCAATTTTAAATCTTTAACGTGTCATCTATATCAGCAGTGGACATTGTCTTCATTACATAAATACAATTCTTCTGCTAATACAGTGCAAATAGGAGTTAGGCAGCATCTGCAGCTATTGTAATTCACACTTCAAATAGCAGTATCCATTTTATATTCTTAAATTCTGAGAACTGAAAAAGGGCTTGGAACAGAAAAACTGAATGGCTGATTGGTTTCACATTTGCTGATTTATAACATTAAAGTTGAATTTTGCCCACTAAGTGATCTTATTAAAAAACAGACAAACAAACAAAAAATCCCAGTATAACTTATACTGGAGAATCAGGTTTTGGGAACAGAAGGAATTTGGTTTGGCTCTTTTAATACACTGCATCTATAAGCTAGTACCAAGACTATTATTCTGGATGTTTTCTGGTCTGTTGAGTTCTAATGTATCTAATCTCCAACAGATAGTGCTGCCCAGGGTTCCTGTAAAACAATCATCTGCAAACGTATTTATTAACCTTTGTTATTTAGTTTTCTGCAAAGTACAGGCCACCCTGCTGAACAGTCTACAGCATTTATTTACAATGCTGACTCCTATTAGATATCATTAGGTACCTAATAATTATAATAATTATGTGCATTGCTTAGGCTACCCTGCTAAATAACAACCACTTTTATTCAGAAGTCATAATTGCAGCAGCTAGACTTAAAATGAAATCTAATTAGATTTCAGTTCACCCCCTTTCACACACAATCTATATCCACTGTATAGTGACAAAATCTGTCCAGCAAACACTAATTCATTTAGCCTGGAAAACTATTATCTCTATGGCCTGTCACATAAAAGTTACCAGTGAATGTTTTGTAAAAACTAAGAGTATTGCTGCAGTAGAACTTCAGAGATTTTGTATAACTTGTTGAAGAAGGCGTGATGCTTTTCCACAGAGCTATTTCCATGGTAAGCATGTTGGGGTTATGCAGCCATAGCTGCATTAATGAACATTGTAATTCTGTAACTCAATAGTGGGATATAACCTTGAATTTAACTGTTTCCTGAGGTTTGCAAATTTGATCTGATCTTAAGTGAAACTGTAGCCTTCCTTGTGGGAAATTAAGAAAGCCTGCATTCTTTTGAGCAAGGAAAGGTGGAAACACAAACTTACAAGATGAAGAAAGTATGGAAGGGAAGCGATCTTTAAAACTACATGATGATTCATTTACTAAATCTGTTTTCTTTCGAAGGAAGGAGCCAAGAATTAGCTGATACCTTCTCACCATCAGCCATTTTCACTGGTACCTGGCTCCATCTGCACATACATAGAATCTTTTTGCAGGGCAATAGCTGGCACTGGCCTTATTTATCCTATGACCATTGAGCATTTACTCTATAAGAAGTCTCATTAAATGATTGCAGTAAAAGTTTCAAAACCTTGGATGCAGCTAGGAAGGGAAGAAAAGTGAGTGGAGTGCTCAAGGATTACAAGATTACAAGAGAACAGATTCAGCTCTGAACATGTAACAGGTTAGGATTTCACAGGTCAGGATTTTCTACAAATTATTTTTTCCATCAAGTGTTTTGGAAAAGGGAGCAGGTTCTTTAAGGAAGGCTATAAGTGAATTTGAGTTCCCATAATCAGTTTTTCAGTAGCAGATTTTTGCCAGGTAGTCTAAATGTAACTGGAAATGGCCATTAGTGCAGTAAGACCTGTGCTTGCACACGTGAGAACTGTAGACTCACTGCTTAGTAGAAGTTATGCCAATTGTGGGCATTAAGTTGACAGTCTTGTAATGGGGGTAGGTGTATTTATACCAGTCCTGAGGGTGTTTTCAGTCTGAAATCAATTTAGAATGTTCTTCTAGGGCAGGAGGATGGTCCATGGCAACCTCAGCCTCTCCTGGAGTTCCTCAATCCCCGCTCCAAAGGAGTCAAGTAATTCCCAAACACTAATCTGATTCCACACTGCCACATCCCATCAAAGCCCCTGTGCTCCCTGCAGTTCTGCCTCCCTTTCTGCCAGGGATTTCCACTCACTTTGTATAACTAAGTTTGAGATTTAGAATTTGAAATCCTCTCTGGAGACTGCCTGAATTTAGCAACTTCCAGACTCTGCAGGTGCCATGGTGACATTTTGCAAGTGCCAGCATTTTGACTGGTCACTTTTGATTGTTGGACTGTGTTGTGAGCCTTGAGTATCATCTTTAGTTAGCTTCTGCCCAGTTGAGAGAAGTTGCAATTTTCCATTGCAAGTGTTGAGGCTCATGGTTTCCTTGGTTGCCCAACACAGTGCTGATATCTGTGTCATAGCTGTTAAGAGTGCTACTACTTCAATTCTAGCACGTAACTCTTAATTCTGGGCTGTGATGTCTATACAGCCCTTATGTGGGGGTAATAACTTATCCTTCCTTCCCCCTTCAGAGAGAGATGCTGAAAAGGTTGCAGCTGGTCAGTCTGTGGGCAGAGTTGAATACACACCTCCTGGGAGAACATTGCAGTCTATCTTTTCACTCTAACTGTGCGCTACAGTAATGATACCAGTTCTGACTTAAAACTACATCGTTTGCTTCCTGATAAGAATCCCACTGCAGGGATAGTGAGGTTAGTATGGCTGATCTGAAAGAAAATGACTTTATTTCTGTAGCTACAAGGAAGACAGAGGACTATATGAGCACAGACAAACATGTACATGTATAACACACACACACACACATCTATCTATCTATCTATCTATCTATCTATCTATCTATATATGTTCTCTGAGAGACTGGTGTCAAAAGTTTTCAGCTAGAATTTTAGAAGCTTCCCCCCTGGAGTATCACTGAAACAATGACATCAACCCTTCATGTAAGATTTCCATTTCTATGTTTTACTCTGGTTGGCCAATCCTCTGATCCCTTAGTGATTCTCAGCATGCATAGCTATTTAATGCATGTGTATATCCCCAGGCATTTCATTTGTCTCAGTTGTACTGATGGAGAAGTATTCATCCAGGAAAAGGTGAGTGACAGGTATTGACAGGCACAAAACATTAGGAGGGGTTCAAAAGTAAATCTCCTTCAGGAGTTTTGGAGTGATAATCAACAGACTTTGAGTACCTTGAACGTTCACCTTTTTATTGCTCTGCAGAGCAATGCTGTGCACTGGTATGAATGTTGTAGGCTGCCATGGACCAAATTCTTGTCATACCTGTACCCATCAGATATGCCCATACACATGGAAATAAAGTGAACATTTAGCTTTCAAGACCACCTGCAAATCTCTGATATTACATTGAAATATGTTGTTCTGAATCCTGAGTTATTTTTGTAATGATCAATGGCCTTCCAGGTTACACTGTGCAGGTTTCCATGGATCAGCTGCAGAAAGATGTGGCTGTTCAGTGCTGACAGCAGCCCTTGCTTGAGTGGAGCTTGGAGTAACTGACCTCCAGTGCTTCCTTCCAGCTAACACTATGGATCCATGACTGTCTGGAAAATAATGCTAATTATTTTGTGTGGAGTATAATTCCTACAGTTGACTAAAAGCTTCAAATCTGCATACAATCGTTTTGGTGTTTGTCATGAGTTTTATGAGATAAATTAGTCAGAAACAGAATACCCAGAGAGATCTGAATTTTGGACCTGAAATATCAAAATGAGAGTTGCTGAATGATAAGAACTTTGGCAAATCTGCACTAATTACTTAACCTTAGTTGGCTGTAAATTTTAGTGCTGGCCTTTCCTGGTTGTACTTGTTTGTTTGCTTGATTTGGGAACTCCCGTTCAGAAAGGATCAGGACTATATTGATTTTAATAGTACAGAGGGGTATCCTTGACACAAGGGAATTGATTTAGGTAGGAATACACTTGAAACAAGGAACATCGTGTTCTACGGTCGTTCTTAACTTACATTCAAATGAGTAAACTCGTCAGCAGGGAGACTGAGAAACTATCTTATACACGTTATTATGCAATATTGAATACGCGGGTAAGAAACAATTTTGAATTTCTAGCAAACAATTAAGGATTATAAATGCTTGTTAGTAATAAAGTTGACCAAAATCTCTACCAAACCCTAGTGGAAAGACTTTCATGACTGGAAAATTAGAATAGCAGATAATTTATTTAGGAAAGTCTGAATGGATGAAAAGTAAAAGGATTGAAGTCTAACTTAATTTAGTGGCTTTAATTGTTTCACTCATTTGTGATTTGAAAATGTATGATCTCACGTAGGAAAGGATCACTGCAATGGGAGACAAGTCTTCTGAGAGGTGACTTGTATAAACAGGAGAGCCAAGCAGCTAATCAAACCCCTGGTTAGAATATCTAGTCAAAATAAACATATTATCAAGGTTACAAACCGGAACAGTGAATAATAATAACAACGACAACAGAAATGTAAATTAAGTTAAGGTTTTCTGGTTTCAATAGAAATATTCATAGTTTGAAACTGCTTGAATTCTTTTGCTAAACTTTAAGAAATCAAGGGCAATAGGATCTTGGATGTAGTTTGCTGATGTTGTTTGGACAGAGAGTAAAAATAATTACCAAAAGATGTATATTGATAAGTAACAAAGGCCTTGTATAGTAATAAAACTCAAGAAAGGATAGATTTCTCTTGATGACTATAGATTAGGAGTTATAAGAATAGTTTTGATTTTTAAAATGCCATGAACAAAAGATCCTCAGAAATTGTTTTGCTGTCCCATCTGTAATTAATAAAATCAGATATAATTATAAATAGCGGTACAAATTTTCAATAATTTTCTGTCATTGGGAAAAGCTGTTCCATGATTTTGTCTCATACAATACTTGCAATAAATTATTATTATAGTTTACGTAAAGAAATCTAGAGGATTATTTTATGTATCTGCATTAATAAAGGAATCCTCAATCGAAAAATAAATAAAAATCAAATTCATTAACTGGAATATGAGATTAGACAAGCTCAGGTGACACAAAAGGGCAAAGACTTGTGCTGTGGGGAGTCATTCCTACAGGATGCCTCGGCCCCACTTCCCCTGGGTTGGCTGTGCCGTAACCTCACTAAAGGGAAGGAGCAGTTTTGTGATTTCAGCACAAGCCTCTGTAGACTCAGGGAGGCACCTGGACATGCCAAGGAGCAGAGCCTGCCTTTGCAGATGCCAGCCTTCCTCAGCAACCAGCTGGACAAAGGGAGTTTAAACCCCTTTCTATGGTCAAATCCATACACACCCACAAACCTGAGGTGGTTCCATTGCTCATTTGCTGTTGGGGGGGGGTTCTGCCTGGAGCTCCTCTCTTCCTTCAACTCTCTCCAATTTTCCAGGTCCCTTGACATTTTGATGGCTAATCTTTTGGAGTGGCAGGGCTTCTCTGGCTGGTTTAAGACTCCCAGGTGGTGTCACAGAACAGGGTGAACCTGGTGTAGCTGGCATTGGTAAATTCAGGAGGAGAGGCTGCTGATTCAGCAGGAGACAGTTACAAAAGCACGTCTGAGGGAAACCAGAGCGTTAGGCAATGCTGTCAAAAACAAGAAAAAGGAAGGATGGAAACAATCTCTTAAAGTGCCTGACACTAGTCTTGTTTGAAACTGAGTCAGGCTGCTGAAATGAGCAGTGATGGTGGTGTAAATAAGGGAAGAAGTATCAGAATGTGGTGCTTTCTGGAAGGAGTGCTGAACAAACAGTCCTGTGCAGTTCCACTGACAGATGTTGGAAAGAGAAGAAATTGCAAGATTGAATGTGGTGTTGTGTGGTACTTTTTGATATGCTGTTTCTGTAATATGAAGCTCTCACCATGATTGGTATATATCTCAAAACAATTTTGATAAAGGAAAGTTGAGGCAAAGTGTCTCAGTAATGCAAAATGTCATTAACAGAATGTGAATAAATACATGATGAGCCTGGGAGCTCAGAGGGGCAGCCCTCTCTCCTTCTGCTTGTTTCTAAGTCATTATCTATACAAAAGCTCAGGACTTCAGTTTTTAAATGGGAATGTTTTTAAATAAGTATGTTAACAGTAGAAGCCAAATGAGAATGTTTTAAGAAGTCTGTTAAATTTTTTTTTATGATTTTTTTTTTTTTAAATCAGCCCAGGCTTTTGTAGTTCACTTGCCAATAGAGGTAACATAAATACTGGAATAGGCCCTGTCACAAAGGCCTTTATCTTGATTTTAGCAGCAGTAGAATCAGCTTGGAGTAAGCAGCTTGCAGTTCTATAAGATGTATTGCCCCAGGATTGCATCAATCCAGGGAACTTATTTTGAACTATGTCTGAAAGTTATTAAGTACATTTTCAAATGCTCCTCTATTGAATTATGTATTTCTCCTATGAAAAGTCATAATATATATCCCTATATTTTTATATTAATTGAATGTATAACTTGATGGCTTACAGAACGTTTTTCTACAAATGTATTTAAAGTAGCTCTGTTACATATTAAAAAGGCAGAGGCAAAGCATGAGTCAAAAGGGATTTAAAAGTAGATTTGATATCATCAGCACAACATACTCTTATATAGAAATTAGCAGAACATGCTCAAAACCGAAAACTGATCTTGTTTTTTGAAATTAGTCAGTGACATCTGGCACGGATGCATTTCACATCAGTGAAGCACATATCTTGCTCAATATATTTGTAAGATCTCTGATAAGGTATTTCTCCTTCATCAGAATTTGTGGAAGAATATTCTGGTCACTAGATAAAATTGGGCTTGTGATTTGTCAAACTAAAATGCTACCAAACAAAATAAAATCTTCTTTTAATTTCTGTTTACATCTGTACATGTTGAGGCAAAAATAAATGCAACTTGCATTGAAATTTAGTACTTGCTCAGATAGTTACAAGGTACAGTGCACCTAATAAAAAACATTGACCAAAAAATGATATTAATGTTTATGCTTTCTCTGTGGCAATTCTGGTCCTCCTCATATTATTGATTAACAGCAGCCTGAAATTTTTACTTCTTTTCTTTAGTGTGGTGTAGCAATCGCTGAGGAATGATGCCTGCAGCAACACAGGCATCCTGCAAAACCATTTATTTTTGCAAGTGTAGGTACAGAAGATCTTATCTGCTTAAGTTTACAAACATTTTCTGAAGTTGATGTACATCATTCCACTTCAGACATTCTGAGATATATCTCTTGCTTAAAACCCTTCGTGATCCACGATCCACGCAGGTTTTAAAACCAAACAATTATAGCATCAAAGAAATCAGATGCTTTTTCCCTTTTAAAGGTATGTAATTGATCAGTATCATTGTTTGCCACAAAAGTGACTCAGGGAAATGAAATATATCCTCCTTCTTTCCTCTTTTATATGCAGAGAATATCAGGCCTCAAGATATAACAATATTTACAAGCTCACACTCCTGTTAAGTGGACCATGCTGCCACATAGTGGAGGTCTGATACACCCTGTCTTCATCCATTTTATTAAGTTGCATGAATATAAAGATGAAATAATGGGGCTTGTTCATTTATGTAATAATTAACGGTACATTTACACTCCCAGCATATCACTGTTGATGTTTACTATTTGATCAAGTATGATGGATGCCTTGTGGTTGCAGATTCAGATTAGCATAATTTCATCACCAAGGGACCCATGAAAAGGTTCAATTATAGAGCAATCTCATTAATACCAGGGCTTGTTAAACTAATAGAAATAGACATCCCAACAGCTCTGATATGTATACATGTGCATGGAATATAATTAATGGAAAAGCAGCCCATACCTGAAACAAGCTTGAATGATACAATTACATGATGTACTAGGATGACTGAGACAAATGCTGTTTTGTTAGCTCTGCTCAGAGAAAAAATATCAGCAAAAATATAGGCAGCCTTTCTTCCAAAACGTTAATAACAGATTTCTCCTCTGTCTTTAAGTGATACACGCACCTTTTTTTTTCCTTTGCCTTTTCATGAAAAACTATTTAACTCATGCTGTCCTTTGATAGGGCAGCATGAGAAGCAGTCGCTCCCCAGCTCCCTTTTATCTTTAGCCTCTTCATTTTTAAGCAGCCATTTTTCTAGAACTTTGGAGAATTTGCCTCCAAACAAGAACTATGGTAAGGAAGTTTGTCAAAGTTCTACTTATTGTAGCTGTGAATGTGAGTGGGCAGCCAGCTCTTTCTTTGACGGAGCACAATTCAAATTTCTCAGAAAGGAGAATAGAAAACTACTGCAAGTGGCACCTGTCATTCATGCATGACAGGAAGGAGTTTGAAGTCCAAGCAAAATTCTTAGTCTTGCAGATTTTCTAGTGATAGACAAACCCTTTCCCTCAGTTTTTTCATCAGTTAAATACTGAAGCTGTATGCAGAAACTCTTTTCCCAAAGCTAATTTTTTTGTATCAAGTTGATTGGAGTTCTTAAATTTTTTTTCATTAAAAAAATCAGTTTGCATAATAATTGCCATGTTACCATTTACTTGCAAATACACCTCATTAGCACTCCCTGCTATTCCCACCATATCAGACCAATGATGATGGGCATACGTTCTACTTTGTATGGTTCAGTGCATCATTTCCATGGCCAGCTGAGAATTTATCCATAGCCTGCTTCCTCTCATGTCAACAGAAAACCTATTCTAAATATTCTATATGAAATATTTCTTTGACCTTGACCAACCATAGTATTCTGATAAAATATTTTCTGAAAAGTGCTCTGCTAGTACTAATAATACCTATTAATAATACCTAATATCTATTAACAATACCTAATGCTCTCATATTTTAGGACAGTCGTGCAGAAGCAGCTGAATGGCCACTCTCATGAGCTCTGGGCTCCCCACGCTTTCATCTGTACGCAGCAGACAATGAATTGTACAGGAAGAGAGGTCCTTGCCCTGCATGGCACTCATCAGCAGCAGATTAGCAGTTATGCACTAGGAAAGGCTGTTAAAATTATTTGGGACAGGCTGGATGCAACTGCCTTTTTCATAGCATCACACTAGAAGATCCCTCATCCTGTAATCACTCAGAGACTTGGAAACAGTGAAGGACATTTGGAATCAGCTTCATAGTTACCTCTTGCTCCCTTTGCAGAAAGCAATATGGGATGTCCATCCATTTGATGTCCAATTGACATCAAATGTTTGAGAAATGGTGAATTTCTCACTGGCTGACATCTTGTGTATTCTGGGAAGGTTTGTTCAGAATTCACTAAAGTGTAAATTTGTTAGTTCTGTCCAAAGAAGCCCCATGAGCCCATTCTTATTTGACTTATTTTATACTGCTTAGTAAGGACTTTCAAAAAAACCATGAAAAGCCACTCTCAAGCAAGAATAAGAGTGTCAACACAGTCATGCATCTGAGAAAACTTTCTCTTTCAGGCGAAGCCTTGTGACACAAGAACTTTGGCTCTCAGTGGAGGAAAAACTTCCAGATTTTGACACAATCCTTCTCATTATTTCTCCAAATGGCTTTAATTCAGCCTCGCTAGAAAGCCAGAACTGATTTCTGCTCAAGAGAACCATGACTAAATGTCATTTAGTTTGAACCTGTGTGAAAAGCGGTGTTGGATGGTCACCACAAACAAGGTTGTGAGCTCAGAGCTCTGCCACAGCTCTTCATGTGCTCTGTGTGAAGCTTGGTTTATTTTTCCTGTCTCCCAGTGAGGCTGGAGATTCAGGTCCTTACACTGAAGTCACTCCTTATGGTATATAGTGTGTTTAGGCACCATTTAAAATGAACAAACCAAAAAAACATCCACACACACAAAAAAAACCCAAACCCACACCAGACAAAGTAACAAAATCCTTATGTAAATCTAGGAATACTGTTTCACACTAGGAGTAGTGTGAATAATCTGTGTCCTAGACTGCAGAGGGACTGACTCTTTTCAATTGGATTTAGTTCTTCACTGGCCTCACCAATGGAATTAGGTCATGTCCTTTGAATGGTGTCTGATATCCCTATGATCAAGCTCTTAATCATTTAGCGCTCATAAAAATCTTGCATGTCTGCAGAATGCTGTAGAAATGGTAAACTGCAGCAGAGTATGGAAATAAGTATTGTAAGCACGGACAGCATCTGAGGCAAGAACTTTTTGGCAACCATGACTAGCTCCAGTAAAATGGGTCCTGTTCAGAATACAATAACTCTCTAACAATTCATTGTTGAATCCCTCGTTTCCTTTGTAGACCTAATTTTTGCTTAAATTAATTTTTATGCTGATGTGTGTATATGCTCTGCTTCCACCATGTGATCTTATTAAATCTACAGTGGTGCATTTTTTGTCACTTCTGCTAGTCGATTTTTCTGCAATTTTAAGCAAAATAACACAATTCCAAAAATACTTGAAAGCTCATGAATGACTCATACTGTAGTTCATTGAATAACATAAAATATTCGGTGACTCAGAGTCCTTGCACAAACCAAAGGTCCAAAAAAGACTCTATTGTTCCCAATACAGAGGTACAAAATCTGAAGACTTTTAAATCAGGCATTAGCAACTATTCCTGCTTTTGGGGTTGACACTTGTCAAAATTCTAGCTAATCCCTGTGTGGATTTTAAAAACAGTGTAATGGAACCTAATAATTTTTTAATGAGGAACAGTGTGTTTGCTAGATTAATTTCAATTTGTAATGTTGATTAGTTTCATGTGAGAGTGTAATGATCTAGAGGAATATATGACACTGGAACACTGGAAACAGTTTTCAAAGCATAAAGCAGCTGTGTTACATGGCTCCTCTACTCAGAATTACAATAGCAGTGTAGCTCACTTTCTGAACGATTCAGCTTTCGTGTTTTGAGCACCAAAACCGTTTATTCTCTAGGGCAAACCTATCCCTACAGAGTCCAATGATCATGTCTCTGGCTGAGTGGATTAAGTAGGAAATGACTTAAAATACCCTGATCCAGAACTGAGAATATTTGAGGAATGAAGTTCTCTCAAGCTTGTTTCCCATCTGAAAACAACACTTCTCTATGGATTATGCACCCTGTCAGTTACATATATGGGTATCTTTATTCGATTTCATCATTCCTGATCTTTTAATCCAATATCACTTTGCACTAGCATACAGCTGCTGATGTGACCAGGCCAACAGCCATACAAGAATGCCATAAAGCAAAGGAGTCATCTTTATAAATGGTATATTTACTTTTGAGCAAAATGGCATTTTGAGGTGCGGCCATTCATACACACAGCTTTGTTGGGTAATACACTTTCTGAAATAACATTAACATGCTGCTTAGTAAGTCCAGAGACAATTCAGCTGGTGTTTAGCTGGGAATAACATTCGGTTTGAGCAGAGGTTTTGATAATGAAACAAAAATGGCATTGAGAATCATGTGGCTTCCTTGGAAGTACCTCTGGAGAACAGATGCATCAAAGTACCTTTTTAAGAGGACTGAGCATAACTGGGATGTGAGGATTTCATTGGAAGACTCAGGTTCTGTTTAAATGTAGTCTCTGGAGCAGATAGAAAATGGTAGATACGAGACTAAGTGGGTATCACAGGAAATCGTAGAGCTGTAATACTGTGTTAGTGCACCCAGTGGAGTTAGAAACGTCATTCTGATAGAGCAGTCATATTTCTTATGTGGAGATTTTTAAAATAAAAAATCAGCAGCCTTGTGCAGATGACTTTTAAATGAATCCATAAGCATTGATACATTCCCTTGCCAAGGTGCAATATCATTGATCACAATTGGGACTCATTGTTATTAAGGTTTCAACAACATTTGTATTAACAAGTCACCTTTGTATCGTAAAAAGGGAGAGGGTTGATAGGCATTAAGAAAACAGCTGCATCGTAGCAAGCAGCCAAGAGCACAATGGGTGTCAATAGGAGGTAAAACTACTCCCGCTGAGACAAGTGAAGAAGAAAAATGAAACAGGAGGATTTGTTCCAGCAGCCCCGTCTAATTGTTTATTCCTTTCTCATTCCATCCTAGTCACTCAAGGGCTATGGCTTCTGTCATGTAAAAGGAAAAATCAAACCTTGGGCTGCTTGGGGTTTCTCTCACTGTAAATGAGTGGAATTTGGGTGCTCGGAAGCCGTGGGCAGGGTGATGGCATGTTACCTTTTCCTGATTAGCTACAAGGCATTTACTTCAGATAAGTGCTGTGTGAGTGTATGACCTCATAAGTGGCCCCAACCAAACACTAATAGTCTACTTTAGAGAGGAGATTAGGTTCCACTAATGGTGTCACAGCATGAAATAAGATGCAACATATTAACTGGGGGAGAAGGAGCAGGAGCAGAGGGGGGGAAGCTTGGAATAGAAAAGGACAGCTTAAAGGTAGAAAGAACCCAGGGATAGCATAGGATACCTGTATCTCCTCAATGTAAGCAGATTTTGCAGGCTTTTTGTGTGGAAAGATAGTTTAAAACAATACAGGTACTGCTTCCACTGTACCTGGCACCCAAAGGTTTGGCTCTCCTGAGTGTGTTGGCCAGTGCAGGGAGCCCAGTGCACATCTCTGCCATAGCTGGGCTCCCAGAGTGGGGCAGAGTTTGCCCCCAGCAGCAAGTCTCTGACAGCTGCATGGCGTCCCATGTCCCTCTGGGTGCTGAGGGCAGCAGTGCCTTACCAGATTCCTCATATTGGTTCTGAGAGCTTCTAACAGCAGCAACCCAAAGCATTGTTGCTGGGAGTTTCATTCAGCACAAGTTGACTTGCTCCTACTCCCCTCAGAGATCTGTCTCTCTTCTGTGGTTATACCACAAGCTGTAAAAATGCAGATTTTTTCATTACTGGTAGTATTGAAGCTGCTGTGCTTCCCAGGAAGAACAAGTCAGGTATTTCCCATAATCTGCAGAGAGATCTCTTATAACTATGAGATTAATTTCATAAATGGGGCAAACAGAACAATTGAACTCAAAAGCTTGCTGTCAGGTGAAAGATACCTGGCAAATTATATTATCACTGTTATTTTATCCACCTAAGCTGAAGGAGCTGGAGCAACTTTTAACAAATCACCCAAGCATTTTTTTTTTTGTTCAAAAGGTCTTTCTTCATTCTAAAACTAGTAAAATTTGGCAGAAGAATTTCTGCTCTAATTTATAGGATTTCTAAATTTTTGAAGCTTATCCCATTTGTGCTGACCACATTCCCCAACAGGCTGAAGTTAAATGGTTGGCTCATGCATTTGAAAAATGTTTTGGCCCTTTTCATTTCTCAGATTTTGCCATATTTATCAAATGGGTGTACCAAATGAACCCAGTGAAACAGTACCTATTTGAGCAGGGATACCTGTGGTATCCATGCTCACTTTCAAATCTGTGATACTCCCATTAGAATCTCCTTTTACATGCTAGGAATCAGGCAATAAACTCTATATTGCATTTTCTATGTGGCAGCTGTCTTAACCTTACATGCAAATCCAGTGGGAAATAAATACTTTAATTAGAACCTGATTTATTACAAAGAAATCTGAAAACATTGTAAGGAATTTTTCAACTTATGCAATGTATATATGGTTTTGCAGTCCAAGCACAATTAAAGTCCAGACATAGTTTAAGAGGCTAGCATGAGAGAATCTGTTTTTGAGGGCTGTCTACTGATTTTACTGTTGTTTACAAGCTGAGAGCATGTGGTTAACAACAGTCTGACTTTGAATAACAGGGCACTGGACTTCTCACTAGGAGACATGTTCATCTATTGAAGCACTGAGGTGTAACGGTGCAGTGTTGCTGCTGATGTTGAGAAAGATCCAAGAGTGATCTGCTCCTTCAGCAACTTGTGTTTTCAGAGAGGCAAAAAGTACAGGTGCTGGACTAAAGCACAGCTGTTAATTTCTGTTCTCTTCTCATACACACACATATGTGTATGTATGTATATAAACATACATATAACTATACACACGTTTACACACACATGTATGATACTGTGAAGTGACAATCACATAACAGGTTTTTTTTGAAAGAGCACCTTAAAAGCACTTACTAATTTCAGGATGGGGTTTGAGGCAGAGCAGATGACCTAAGTGCATCCCATGCCAACATCTGGTGAAAACATTCATCTCTTTGGAAAGATGAATTGTTGAATTGTAGTTCTTTGCATGAGAACAAGATTAATTTGGAATATGCCCTCTCTGGAGATGATACCAGCCACCCAGATTTGTTATCCCAGGGAATTCACTGTCATTTGAAGCTATCAAACTATTTTCATTAGATAAATGCCTCCTTCTGCAGGATTACACATGCATTCATTTCCATCTCAGTTAAAGAATCTTTGCTTTGCCGTAGCTAATACTGTTGAGAAGTTGGATGTTTTTAAAGCTCTGCCTAATTGCTGCTAGTGGGACACTGGGCAGTTTTATGTGCCTACAACTGCCAGCTTGGCAAAGCTGTGTGTTTAGTGTATCTCATACCTACACTTGGTAGGGTTCAGGGACCAGGCATCCATAGGCTCAAATTCCCTGAGGAGCACATGTTGGTAGCTGTACTCAGAGGGCAGAAATAAATGCAGGGCTTCAGTTTCTTTTGTCCTGTCACACAGTTCATAATGTGTGAGCAAGGAGAATGATCCAATCTTTGTGATACAAGTGCTGTTGGGAGACAGGCAGCTCTGGATTTGCATGGTCTGATCCTGCTACTTAGGGACTTGATACACTGCATGTCAGTGGGAAAAGAAAGGGAAAAACAAGGAGCCCACATAGCTCCTGCTGTCTGGTAGCCAGCCTTCCTCCAAGGGATGCTGAACACCCTTGGGCCAAGGTGGGAAACAATCAGATTTTGCCATTTCAAATGCTCCAGCTACCGGACTGCAGCATGGACAGAGTCAGGAGCACCAGGTATTCTTGCAGCTGTGGTTGCAGAAGCTGTATTCACTCTATTCATAAGGTTGACTTTGTGAGAGAGAGAGGGGCTTTCAGACATGTCTTCTTCATGTCCCCCAGGGGCTTAGTGGCCTGTAGCTCAGGCACTCAAGTGTGCTCTGAGCACTCAAGTGTGTCAAAGCAGTCAGGCTCTTGGGGCAGTTTGAGAAGGCATCTGCTACTCAGCACCATTTCTCCTCAGAGATTTTTATGTTGGTTCTGGATGCTTGCATAGGAAAGGATGTTTGTCACAAGTTCTCTGCTACCTTGTATTGCGGTCTAGGCCACAAATGTCTCCTCTTTCTCCTCTGGTGCAGTACCAGTGGACCTGTACCATCCTTTTTAACACGGTAGCAGAGCATAGCTAAAGCAGAGACTGGGGCTGGGGGTGAAAAACCAACTCATATTTTATTATATGAAATATAGCATAGACAGTGCATTTTCCACATAATTTTCAGTCTCAGAAAGGCAATGCAAGAGCAGTGTGTGGAAACCCACAGGCTACTGCTATAGATGTTTCTCACTTTTGCCTTTCTCTGAGGAACTTGAAAACTCTGTCTTGCTATCATTAAAATACTGATATAATTGTCTTCTAATTTTCTTCTCAGCAATCCTGCTAAACAAATAAATAAACCAGAGGCATGAGATCTGCTGTTCTAACTTCTGTACCAGATGAACGCAGAAGACTCTCTCCATGCAATTTGGGAGGTTCGTGTATTTCTGTGATTGCACCCAACTTCCATAAAGCAGCAGGATTAGAGCTGCAGGACACACCACCACTCCTCATTGAAACTCCATTCAATATATCTGCTGCAGGTTAAGAACCTATCACTGCTCCCAAGGCTATTTGAAACACTCTGGCCACTGACCTCAGTAGTTACCACCCTCATTTCCCAATATGCCACAGATTTGTACTTACACTCTCTCTGGGAGCTGTTGAAGCTGCAGGGGGCTGGATGTGACATTGGCTCTGATCCCAGTGCCCTCACTCATGACCCCAATCAGCTTCGCTACAATTCTCATGATACCCACAGGGTTTCCAGATGGAAAGAGAAAAATAAATGTTATCAGCACAATCCAAATGGAAAGGGGTTATTTTTTTTCATAGACAATCTCTGATGCTGATACACAGGAGTTATTAATTCATCTTTTTGTATAAGAATGGTTTCATTTGTTAAAACAAGGGAAATATAACAGGCTTACTTTGAATTTCAGGTTCCTTTTTTTCCTTTTAAAATGGGAAATAATGCTAAAAGAAATTATCCTTTATTTTTAATGCATTTTCTATCCCTCATCAAATCTCACAGACAATGATATGGAAAGAATTGGTCTTTAAATCTGTGGCTAACTTGGACCTAATAATGAATACTAGTTGCAGCTACACTAAAATGAGAGTTGCATTTAGAATTGACTCCAAGTCGCAAGTCAAGTAATAACCAGCAATATTTCTCTCTGAAAACAGCTGAGACTATAGAGGCACCCTTTAAAAATGCAGGAAAAGACATTTCACAGTGGTTTTAACTACTTGCAATGTATTCTTGTGTACTGTAGAAATAAAACTCTGCAGAAATCAATTGGGCATATTCTGCATTTGCATTGGTGCTCATGAGTTCTCATCCCACCTTCAGGGTGTAAATGTGCCTGGATTTATTCTGTAATCTCCCATGACTAAAAGAAAGTTTTGAATAAGTCTATGAAAAACTATATGTTTGACTGCTTTCTCATTAAATGGAGGAGTAATTTTTAGAGCTTTTGAGGAATTTTGATTTCTACTTTTTTCCATCTCTAGAGATAGAAGAGAACAAAAGGAAAACATAATTATTTCTCATAATTCAATTTTTCTGTCTCTTTTGATAAGGAAATACTTATCACTGTAGTTTGAAATACTTATCACTGTAGTTTTGATATTATTTTAAAATAGGCATTTGAAGAAATAATATCATGTGATGTGTCACAGATGTGGCTTACCTGCAATGAATAGGTTTTTCCAGTGTCTTCATCTCATGGAAACTTAGAATAAAGTAATTAATGCACATCCAAAAAGTGATTTTACCCTATCTCTTTTTCCCTGTGAAAGACCTAAATATTGGGATATCAGATTAAAAGATGAACACTGCTTTATGTCAAACAGGTTGGGGAAAATAAAACCAATATCACCTCACATTGTTGCTAGGAATAAGTGAACAGAGTTGAACTTCACACCTGCATTCTGAAAAAGTGTTTGTGTCACGACAGGCTGAAATATTTAGCTAGTGATGTGTTGCACTGGTAGCCTCAACATTTGCATGCACCAGTCTGGTCCTTGGCAGGACAGATTTCCCATGGGCACAGGTCCCATCCCTGATGTGCTGGGTCTCATTTAAGGGCTTGATCAGGATGTCTTTCCTCCATACCAATTCAATATGTGCTGGGATTACCAAGAATGGCTTGAATTAGTAAAATCTGGGATAAACTGTTAATATAACTAACTACAATTTTTAATCAGCTGAGCTATCAGCAAGCATGTTTTACAAATATACTAGCAACACTTCCAGAAAAAAAATTGGCTTATGGGTTGCAATTAAAATATTTAATCTGTCATTGCACAAAAAGCAGTTGGCTGAGTGTAATATAATTATATTATAATCTCCAAACCAGGATGTAAGTAACTAATCAGTTCAAAACCTGATTTGGCTTCCCTATAAATTATGTAGTAGCAATTTCACTAACACCTTTCCAGACTCTTTTCTGTCTTAGCAAAAGTTGTGAATGCAATGAGAGATTTGCCTTTCAGGATCCTGAGGAGAGCAGGATCAGGTGAAGTTTTTGTTTCATTCACTGCTTTCAAAATTCCATTAGAGCTACTGAGTGTTGGGGCTGGGAAAGGAGCAGGGCTTCTGGATAGTCATTCAGTTTGTTCTGTTCAGCCTTGGTGGGATAAGCAAATAAGTTGGGCAGTAACTGGAGGAAAAAGCTGCTGTATCTCTTCCTTGGCAAAATCTTTCTTTGCAATTCATTACTTGTTATACAAGTCGGTTTGTGCCAGATCTTGAAGTTTTGGCTGTTTCTTCATTAAAATAATCTCTGCTAAGGAATCTTTCTTGATTGTAGGAATTTTCAGTGCAGTTTAGAGGTGCAACTATGCTATACTGAGTCAGAGCTGTTTGCCAGCTAGGCAGTTTACTGAGTAAATATTTAGTGCCAGAGTTCACACATAGCTGTGTACATGTGTGATTCATACATGCAAGTTCTTTTGTTGAGTAAGGTTAAGGTGTGAAAGTTTTCAGCATCAGGGCCTGAAATGAATGTTTCTGCCCTGCCGCTACTGCTCCAGCCCCAAACCAGTGAGCCAGAAATAAGCAACATGCTGAACTGTGGAAAACTCTCATCATCACCTCAATTTATTTAATAGGAACCAAATATTTCTACTGCCAGGTCCATGCTGAGGTTTTGATGACATGCATATGATCTACAATGGCCAGTAAAGTTAATCTCAGATCTATATTTTTAAAAGATATCCATGAGGATGGACTTCTGCACCTGCTGTCAACGTAAAGATGGCTTTCCCAGCTGCAGCTCACCTCACGGCATGCTCTTGAAATCCTTTCACTTTTAACATATCTGCCTAATAAAAATGCTTTCACTGACAGTGAAAAATGGAACCTATCAATGTGTTACCATCCAACATTTCCATCGCTACCGTCTAAACTTCGGAGAGCTGCTGCCCTCGGTGAGAGGCAATCGCGCTGTTACAGCCTGACAAGGGCATATTGAGATACTTGGGCATAGGTTGCACAAATGCTCTTATAATTTTATCTTTTAGAATGGGCCTTGCAGTGGAGATCATTAAAAAGTGCTGGCTAACAGGGCTCAGTCTGAGAGCTCAGAGAGTGAACAGAAATTATGAGTGACCCAAAAGTAAATGTGTGTGTGTGTTCCCATAAAGGGTAAAAGAAGCAACAAGTAAATCCACTACCAAAACCAAACAGATTTCAGTTCAGGCGGTGTTTCTAAAAGATGGAGAAAGGTAAATCGATCTCAGCCTCAGATATTGCAACTTCTAATAGCTCTGCCAGGGATGTCAGCAGTGCTTCTATCTGGCTGCATTACAGTTACCTGGTTCGTTTCAAACACTGCAAGCCGTGAACTATCCTAGCAAAAGCCTCAACAATTTCAATTAAACAATTTAAAAGTCCTAAGTCATAAAGAATAGACAAATAGTTTTCCTTGCAGTGTCCTGCTGTCTGGTCACTCCTGCAGAAAGAAAGAGTGCTCTTACAAAGGACACCTTTGGACACTTTTACAAGGAAGCACCCCAGGCTCCTTCATGGTTGTTCATTAGAGATTGAATGTGTTAAGGTGTCCCTAATGATACTTGCATGGAATTCTAGATGAAAACACTGGATATAGTCCCTAGGCACCAGCAGAAGCCCCAGTAAGACTAAGGTATCTTCTTGTCCCTCTCCCTCAAAAGGGATATTACTTTCTTCCAGTCTAAATTTCAAACATTCAATTTTGGGAAATCTTTTGAAGGAAAGATGCTTTTGTTTTAGTGAAGAATTAGACAGGGAGTAGGGAAGTCAGAACAGTGTTAAGTTTTGAGGACCTATCATTGATAGTGATCCTCTGAACTGCCAGTGGTTTGATTACATGCGTGGCATGCAGAAGATGCAAAGTCAAAATTTAGCAGTACAGAGAACGACAACTGGATCTCCAAATCCATGAACATTTTTTTAAATCACTAGTCTTGGCTGTTGCAGTATAGCCTGACTCTCCTTGTGCCCCAGGAATCAGAATTTCCATCCTTGGCCAGCAGCAGCTTAGATCCCTGGCCTTGCTGCACAGACCTGGTGATGGGGATTAGTGTGCATGGTCCCAACCACATGCCCCAGGATTCAAAAGCTCCATGGCTTGCAGCAGCTGGCCCCAGCACAAAGTAACCTCTGCTCTCACTGCATAGTCTAAAATATTATCCAGCCCACAGTAAGCTGTAATATAGCAGCGATATATTCAGAGCTGGCCTGGCCTTTTGAAATGCAAATTAACCGTCGAGTAATAACTAGGTGCTTCTGACCCTGAGAAAAGCCAAATGTTGAGCCTGTTTTTGCAAAGCTGAAGATGTGCTGTGTACATTACAGCACAGTTTAACAGCACACGCAGCCATCCAGCCCAGCCAGCACCAGCTCCCTGCTCCCTGTCCCGGTGCCACCAGGCTGTGCTTCCTTTCTCATGGCTCTCCTGCTTTGAAGTCGAGCTGCAGCATGTTCAGCTGTGCTCAGCAGGAGGGCCTAAGGTTTGAATATTCAGATTTTTATCTCTGTTTATAGAGTGGGCTTTTGAGATGTAGGAATTCTGTTACATTGCCCAGTGTATGGGGGAAGGGCTGCTGAGGTTGTTAATGGGTCCCGAGGAGCTCCATCCCTTACACAAACCACGGCAGGCCCCTTCTGCTCCTGCCAGACATTAATGGCCACATGGGCCTAGTGCATAATATCAGTACCTTTGACAGAGCTTTTAAATTGTGTCTCTGATTTTATTTCTGGTTGTTTCACACTGGCTGCATGCTGCAGCAGGCAATATTTAGTCTATTCTAGTCTTGCTTTAAAGTTGATTTTGATGCATTATTGCTTTCTGCAGTGGCTGACTCACACACACATGAAGTTTCCTTGGTTTCCATAAGGAAAAAAGTATGAAATTTGATAAAATAACATGGAAGTGATTGATTTTCTAAAGCCCCATGTGCTGCTTCAGTGTATGCAATACTCTCATGTAGATATGCACATAACAGCCCAATTAATGAGTGGATGCCCAGGAAGGGCAAGCAGAAGAGCATTTGCTCACTCTGTCCTTTCTTTCCAAATCCAGGCAAGCAGAGAAGCATTATGATATTCCTACCAAACAACTTGGGAAGAACATGTTTGTCTCACAAAGCAGGACTCTGGAAACTTCTGTTTTCTAGGCAGCTCCTGCACCACACCACGAGATGTACAGCCCTAGGTATGGTAGGATTGAGGCTGCTGCTTCTGATAGAAATGTGGTGTAGCTGCACTACAACAAAGTATGCTGGCTTAAAGGAATGAATCCCTGTCCTGTTTGTTTCATGGGGGACCCTTTCTCCCATTACAGAAAAATTGGCAGCTTCCAGTTGTGCAGAGCTGTGTGCACAGCCAGGGAAGGGGCAGGCTTGCCAGGGGTTTGTTGCCTGTCAACAGAGAATGGCACTTTGTGGAGTGTGGCTGGGGTGGACCTGTGACTCCTCTCTGCTGCCAGTCCTTATTACAGGCCATAATCCTCTCCAAAGTTATTCCTGCCCTTTGTCTTTCTCTTGTGGGCAGATGTTCCCTGTTCTTTATGAAGCATTGATAAATGAGTGAGTAGGAACAGAAATATTGAACTGGATGAGCTGTTTTAGCAGTGGGTAATTCTGTGGTCCATGCAGCATAATTAAAGGTCAACGTGCACCTTCCTACGTAAGGTCACTTTGTGTGTTTGAAGTTTTACCTTAAAGACTTTCCCTGCACAGGAGGAGGTGTTATAAATTAATGAACTGACCTACTCTACCTCTCGCTACACTCTGGAAAACCACTTTTTTCTGTAAATTGTGGGTACTACCCATTGGGAAGTGCTGCACAGGGCTGCATACAGTTACAGTGCTATATATGGAACAATTTAATAGGGTATATGCTGGTCTCTGTGCCTTTTTTTACCTTTTCTGGTTTATCCTATACAAAATAATTAAGCAGCCTAATGGAGAAGGCACAAGAGAAGTGCCATTTTCTGAACATTGCAGTGATGTAGCTCCAGTGTCTGGCAGAGGGACTCATATTGAGCCATATCAAGCACCTGCTATTAAAAGTAACACACTAAAGCAGGATTCCATCAATTTGCTGTTTGGGATTTTTAATATTCATAAAAGTATATTTCTTGAGGCAGCAGGGATAGCAATGAAAGGAAGGACAGCTAACATCCGCATCTTCTCCATGTGATTAGAGTATTTGCATCAAATACTTTATTATGAAGGCTGGAGAACAAGAAAAGCACATTCAGCATCATATGTTATGGCACAATCCCTCTCTGGTAGAGCAAACAATGGGACCATTATACAAGCTGACATATTTTTTGTTTCTAATATATTCTGCTTCTTTGTGTCTGTGTGTGCTTAAATAGCAGGCACAGATGTACTGTTTCCAAAGGTCTTTGACTTGTCATGAGAATACTGTCTTTACCAGTAAAATAAATTGATTACTAGTGACAATGTTAACTATTATACAAAGAACACAGCTCTGGTGGGCTTTGTTAGATTTTAAAGAAAAGGTGATTATTTCTTCTTTATGACAGTTTGAAAGGTTTGCCATGTGGATATGGAAAGATTTTGCTCATGAATATGCAGAGGAATGGCAACAGGCCGGGGAGCCAGATCTTCACATTGACCGTTGGCTGTGATTGAGATGGAAGAAGAAATAAAACTCAAGACAAACACAGAATGTACAAAACCAGCATGAGAGGTGGTTGTTAGAATATCCAAGTGTGAGGATATTGTGCAATATTGTAGTTGGGGTATAATATCAAATTGATGACATAGTTACAGGGAAAACAGTGCCAGTGGGATGATGCACAGGGCCAGGTTCACTGTAAGGCCACCAAATTCTTGAATATGGCTAGGGATTTTTACTTGATGCTGTGATCAAGTGTCCTCTGAGCAGTGACATCAGTAAACTGACCTATGACACAAGGCAGTATACCTTTTATATCAAGATGTGTTGCAATTTTTCTGGGAAGCATTCTAATTTGCTGGAGAAAAAACAAACAACAACTCATACAGGTACTGCAGTGTGCTATAGCAGAGAAATTAATGAAGGAACAGACTGAAAAACACAGCCACAAAATACCTACTTGTTATACTACAATGGCTTTTCAGAGATTTTTCCTTTTATCATGTGAAAAATTACAAAAGGCACATTTAGAGTAAGATTTTTACTAAAACCTTTACATTTGTGCAGGTTTTTGCACTAAAAACAGATTCAAAAAGTTCCCTTTCTACATGTTAAAATAATTTGGGATCTTTTCCAATCTAATTGAAGATGATACAAATATTTTGTGTAATGAGATTGGAAATTATCCATTTGCTCCCCCTAGAAAAGGCTATGAGTTCTCCCTTGATTGCCGTTCGGATCACGCTGCTAAACACCAATTTAGAACACAAATCAGGCTCCTTGTTGATTGCAGTTCAGTTCATGCTGCTAAATACCAGTTCTCTGATCAGCAAGATGCTGCTCTGTGGGCTGTGACCTGAGCCTCCCAAAGCCATGGATGCTCAATTTTTACATAGGTTGCACTACTAAAATTAGGTTTATCCTATCCAATCATAATTAAGGATACAGTTCTTACCTGATCCTACAGCAAACCTTCCCTTTTATATTCAAATGTTTTTTAGGTACTCATCTAGAATTAGTGACAACTGTGCATTCCTTGGGCACATGAAATCTGTCTTTCCTTTAAAACATTGACTCTTGGTCAAATATCTGTGACATCCTTAATGCATTTTATCTTCCTCCTGTTTAAAGACTTTCTCTTAGATTAATTCTTTTTCAGGTTACTGAATATTTTTTGATTTTCCTTACTGATCAAAATGCTAATGGTCTTCAGGTCAGAGTGAAAGAAAGAACAAGACTCCTAAAATCTAGACTGCGTGGCAACATCTTGCTGATAATGCATCTTTTTTCTGTTCTTGACTGTTAAATCCTTCTTGGTGTTGCATAGCCACTGTTACCCCATTTCACATCATTTGATTCCTGCCCCAGTGCTTTTTTTCCCTGCCTCCTGTCCTGTACAGCACCTCCAGCCCCAGCATGTCTGCAAACTGGAAGTAGCATTCTGTGTGAGTGCTCTGGTAACCCTCTTTATGGCAGACTGACTTCTGAAAACAAGCTCATCAGTGAATTCAGCCCCTGTTCCACCATGGGAGTCTCTAGGAGAGAGCATGAAATGTTCCTCTATTCGTTCTGTGATCGATGGTGAAATGTGGTGTAAGACAGAAGCTGCTGCTTGGGGTGGGTTTCTTCTTGTCAGGACTTTGTACATCTTCACACTTCCCATCCCCCACTTCCATATTGCTTCTAAAACTTCAAGTGAATTCTGTGGCATTTTTATGGGCCATAGAGCTACCTCGATATGTTTAGGAAGACTTGGCTTTTGTACTTCTTCCAGTTCTCTGCTTCATCATCCTGTTCTTATTGCACCTGTCCAGTCTTCCTTAGGTGTCCCTCAGCCTAGTTCTCTCTGATCTTCACACTTAAAGCAGCTAAAATCCATCCCATGCTCCTGCCTTATTCTTAATATGACTTCATGTCTGTGTCCATTCTGCCTCTGTTGACTAATATTGTCAAAAATGCAGAATATGTCATAAAGAACAGCATTTTAAAAGAAACAGGTGTCCAGACACAGCGAGGAAGTACAAAAACTATCTGATCCTTTTTTCAACATTTCTACACTACTGTTCTGATTAATAAACCTGCTTTACTCTGTTTGTTTTCAAATTGCTGAGAATTTACTATGCAGCATGTAAAAAAAAATTCTTACTGAAATCCTGTAGAGACTTGGACGGGACAGACCCTAAACTGAATGAAAGATGGAATATGATAATAAAGGAGACTGAATCCAAGTTTGCTTTTTCATAGCAATTTCTAATCAATCCTTATGTATCGTGTGGTCATATTTATAATGAAAATATTCTCATTAAATAAGAAAAAGCATGAAGTGTTCATTCAAAAGCATCTACCGGCTGCATATACTGTATTAATAGAAAGACTGATATACCTAATCAGGGGTTCACATTTCAAACCAGGAGGCCTAACAGCTTCTGAGATATAAGTAAATGAAAATTCATGATTCTGTATTGTGCCCAAGAGCCAACTTTACTGCTATTGCCATATAATTATTTATAGCTGCAAACTATCAAATGGAATTGCTTACCACCACCTTGCTGCATGTGGTAATTGATGTGAAGTGAGGCATTGCGTCCCCAGCTGACCCCAGCATCCTGAAAGTCAGATGGATTTTATCTAACTCAATTATGATTGATATTATCAAAATCCGTGAAGCACGACATGGTATAAGGGGCTTTCTAAGTGTATCTATTGATTGTTTCTCTGTGTCTCTGTGTGTGTGTGCATTTCTCAAGGCTGTGGCAATGGAGCTGTGTCTGGGGAAAAGAAGAGCAGTATTACTAACAGTTTCCATGTGTAAATATATATTTCTGAGGGCTTAACTTGCCCTCATTGCCTCATAGGGACTGCCAGAACTTGTACTACAAAACCCCGGGTTCACTGGCAAAGAATTTTGCTACAGTAAGAAAATTTGCCGGTATGGTTGGTGGAAGTGAAAAAATGTTCTGTGATCTGCTTAGCTGTGACTAGAACAGGACAGGAATTCCTGTGTGCCAGTTCTGGGCCATTCCTTCACTCCACTGGAGCACAGCAGTGGCTGTGCTCTGTGCAGGGAGCTAGCCCTACACACTGGCTCCTGCAGAGGTTTGCAAAAGCAGGCATAAGGCTGGAGCAATGAAATGAAGATTTCCCCCGGCAGTCTTACAGTTTCCAGCAATCTGGACTTCAGGGACTCCTGTTTTGATCTGCATCATTGTGTTTAATAATCTCTGATGGACATTTCTTGTCTTAATTCTCTCCAGTCACCTTCTGAACTCACAATTTTAACATCCAAATTTAGTGCAGACGTCTGTTTTGATAAAATAGAAAACATGTAAAGTAATATATATTTCTATATGCCTGCTGTTTTGTAATTTTCCAGATTGCTCCCTAAATGATGTAGTATTATGAGAAATGGTGACCATTTATTCCCAAATCACCTTTTCCATGTCAAGAAGCGTTCTTATAGCCTCCTCACAAAAGCTTCCTCAAGATTTCCTGTCCTAATCAGAGGAATCTTATCTAATTAATTTTTAAAAACCCTTTCCAATATGTTATTGTCACTATTATTTTCCTCTATGTTATTCTGTAATACCATGTTTGAGATCAAACGCTGAGAAATATTCATGAATCAGGGGTGCTTTGCATAAATAATGTTTTTTCCATTCCTCACCTAAGCATTGAGTTAATGTTTACTGTCCATAATTACTCTCCCACTCTGCTAAGTGATAATAAATTATTTAGGGTGGCATACTGTGTTTCTGGTTTGGGGTATTGTTTTCTTTTCCCTTCCCCCCACCTGTGCAATATTTGCTTTTGTCAGCATCTTGTCTCTTCAGCCATTTTATCACCAAGTTGCTCAGAGGTTCTTTGCCAAGCCTCAGTCAGTGTATGTTTTCACTGTCCTGGTAATGTTCTACTAGATATTAAATTGCCACCAGGATATGCACTCCTCCATTTTTCTAAGTCAGTTATGAATATGCTACAGCACAGGTCCCACTACAGAGTTCTATAGGAAGGTGCATACCCTTCACAATGAAAAATCAATTATTTAATCATCATTTAGTTACCAACATGTAGGATGGATGAATTTATATGCTGGAGAAGACGTTTCACTGCTCTGCCTGCCCTTTTTTTGATTTCGTTTTTAAGTTTTTTGGTGGCCCAGATTCAGCATAGCTCACTCAATAACAAATTTGGGCATTCAACAAGACATCTCCCTGGCCTGTTCTGGGGACTCATTTTGCAAAGGACATCTAAAGAGTCAATTCTTGCATCACTATGAAGTTGCAACAAATGAATGCCCAATGCCTGTGCAGCTGGAACAGGCTGGAAAGGTTGGAACAGGTTGTCCTCCAGGGATTTGTCAGCTGATGGGAATATCTATTAAGATGTTTTTTGTGAGGTTATAATGGGAAGTTTGGATGGCTTCTTAGGAAATAAGTTATAAAGCCAGGTATTGACATTTTAGAGCTTTTCATTCACTTAAGTAAAAGTTCTAGTTATTAGCAAAGTATACATTTACTTTCTTTACAGAGTTTCTATAGTGTTCTTTCTCTTTTTCACAGCTTCTTGGGACTTTCCCAGTACTGCACAAAGCAGCCATAGGGCTGACCTTACTGCCTTGCTCTTTGCCTAAGGACAAGGAAGTTAGTTTAGGAATGTTATCCTCTTCCCTGTAGGAATATAGTTAGGAGATTGCAATTGCATCCATACTCCAGCTATTGTGAGCTGTCAGACAGCCCCTTTGAGTCCTGAGTTACCTGTAGCTGTTACAGTATTAAAGGAAAGCTACATTTGCTCTTCCATCCTACCAGACCAGTCACACACCAGATCTCTTGAGCAGATGGGTCACGCCATCCTTTAACTAACACCTATGTGGGAAAATGAAAACCAGTTGAAGTGCACTGTAAGCAATGCCTCCTCTTTTTATAGCCATTAACTTTTAGTGAACCAAAGAAATAAGAGTCATTTTTAGAAGATTCAATATCCATTTCACAACAAGAAATTCACAGAGATGTGAAGTTTCTTGCTAGCTGTTCATTCTTAGAGAGATGTACATTTTCCCAATACATCTGGAAATGTGAAAGAATACCCACGAGAATACCTATAATGCATTACCCAAGACATGTTGACAGCATGCTTATTTTAAATTTCTCTCCTCAGAAAAGCAATATACCGCTAATTCTATTGCTACTGTTATTTAAACCCAAGTGGATAATATTTATTTGGGCTGTATCCTCAATATCTTCCAAATTTGCTTATCTACTCTATCAAAAGTTGTGCATTTTCCTTTTGCAACACTTATATCTTAATAAAAAAATCTCTTGTTCATTTTTGGTTTTTTGTTGTTTTTTTTAATCTTAAAGAATACTGCCTAACATAGGAAATGGATGAAGTTGGATTTCCTGACTTTGGTCATTCAAAGGAAACCAGTTTGCCTTGAGTGAGCCATCAAAGGCAAGGTGTTTATATCACACCTTAATTTTGGTTCTGAGTGTCAGCCAACAAGTAGGCACCTGGCCATGGGATTCTCCAGCACTTTAGCCTAGGTAACTTTCATGCTTCTACAGCATCTGACATGGAGTTCACCTGCTAGTGACTGACCCAGTGTTTAACAGTGATTCACCACTGGAAATAGTCTTTGAAATTCATAAATTCAAGGCAAGCCTGGTTTATGGGGACTGATAATCCTGTATTAGTTGCTGGAAGTTAATGAGGTCCTGTGTTTGAGTACAACCAGATTAAAATGAAAAACGAACCACATTACATTCTGTTTCGACAATTATTATCAGTTGGTTGTAATATAAATATGCAAATTTCTCAGCTTGAACTTTAACATCCTCTGTAGAGACCATTCATCTCTTTAAAGTATTAATTTAAGTTGTAAAAGGATCCATACATCATTGCATGTCATTTTGAAAACAAATATTAATCAATTTTACACTCTGAATTGCCACTGTGCAAGTGTAATGTCCATTATTTTGGAGCAAGTCAGTGGCAAGAAATTTACATATTCATTCTTGGCTTAAGAAATCATATGATAATACGAGTACAACACAAGAAATTCAAAAGACTTAAGACCTTATCATCATCTATTCAATGGCAAAAAGCCTGCCTTTGCATTCTCAATGCATTGGTATGCAGATTAGGAATATGTTTCTCATTCCTATCAGTATAACCTTGAAAGCTGGTGACAGCTGAAGTGTAGTCATAAGTTTTCTCTTCCAACAGAAAAAACAGAAAGAAAAAGAGGCAACAAAATGAGTGTAAAGGATACAGCAATTTCAAGTTTTATGATAAGCTTTTTGATAGTGTATCTGACTACTTAGACGGTACTATGTGGGTATGTAGCTTGAAAGTGTGTTATGTCTAGATTTAGCTAGAATTTTAATTGCAGGTACATCTCTGCTACTAAACTAAAGTTGATATTTCTGATATGAGAGTTAAACCTGTCTTTTGTTAGCTTACACTATAGGAAATAGTTGAAGATGTCTGCATGTTAAATATTGTCAAGGACACCAATTTTTATACCAGCTGTCTCCCAAAGAAAGGAGGCAGTTTCCAGTTGGAAGGCAAGCAGTGCCAGGCAAACACTGTGCTGGAAGCCTTGTCCTACTGAAACAGACAGGCAGCAAAGTCTGCAATCCAGGTAGCTTGCCTATTGTGGGAATCATAGCTACTGAATTCTTGTTTTACAGTCAGAATTGAAACAGGCAAGGGCAGAGGATAGGTTAAATGAAGCTTTAAGTGTAAGTCCTCACTCAGCAGTGGCTGCTCTTTCTCAGGTTCGAGTGTGTCAGTGATGAAGGTGAATCCCAGCTAATGCCAACAAGAATGCTGCTTCCACTTGAGAAAAGCAAATTGCTCTTCTGGATAGAACTGGAGACTCCAAAATGCCATTCCTGAGCTCCAAGATGACAGGTGGAGAAAAGAACAGCAGTGCAGGTATCCCCCTTATAGCTACCTCATCTTTGTTAATTATGCAAAACCAGATTCTGAGATAATTGGCCTGGCAGAAGTTATACATAAGCTCCCTCTAGTGGATTATTAAGCAGGAATTTATAAAAGCACATCTTTTCTCTGACCATTTTCTGTCACTCCAGGTGCACATGAGGCTACCATAGGCACCATGCTGTTTCATGGGGCGAGCTGTTGTTGTCTGTCCCTGCTTGCTGCCTCAGGAAATTCTGCGAAAAAATTCTGCCCATAAACCTGCAGTTATAACACGAGACAACTGCAGCACTTTTGGCTGGGCTTGCTATTCTTCACTCCTTGGCAGGGTCAGTTTGATTGCTGCTTCAGAATACTGATGTTTCTTAATCATCTGCCTTTGTTTTCTGGTTAAGTGAATGGGTGAATACTTTGCCACACGTCGTCTGTCAATCCAACACAGTGGGAAAGGACAGTTGAAGCAATACACACTCTCTCCGATTCATAAATTTGTCATTATAGCATAATCAGGTCATTTGCACTTGCCCTGGTCTTGCACAGGCTAATTCTATATTCCTGAAAAAAGTACACTTGGTTACATTGCTCTGCCTCTTTGTCCCCCTGGGCGTTTATTCAGACCAAACCTGCAAAGGCAATATGCAAGACACTCGTGTTCCTTGTTTGCACAGTTCATGCAGGTCAGAGGAAAATCATAAAGAGGACACGTGCAGTGGCCAGATTAAAATGCAACAGTGCATCAGATATGTCAACTGGATTTAGGATTATAACAGACATGTAAGCAATTAGGGTATTTGCTAGTTCAAAATACTCACATGAATGAACCCACATTATCTTCTGAAAAGCATAATAATATGTAATTGCAGTAACAATTCCTCTTCCATTATGTCCTAGACATCAACATTCTATAATATCCTGCACAATCGATTGCAGGCAAGCCCTCAGTAAGAGAAATACTCCCAGATGTGGTAATGTCCCAACACTGTGGCTGCTACCTAATATTAAAGAATTACAGTAGAAATGTTTCAATAAGAAAGTAGAAGCATTTCAGTTTTTATGTGGCATAGATTGCCACAGACACTGCCAAGCAGCTTTATAGAGTTCTAAATCTTCATTCAATGCCCCTTTACATCATTTGAATGAAGATTTAAGCCTCAATAAAACTTTCTGAGTGCTTGTGGCCATCTTTGCTGTATAGTAATCAAAGTGGGGTACAAGCAGACGAAAGCACTGTAGTGCTCCTAATGATCAACACTATATCTAGTCACATTTTCCTTTGTAAGATGAGTTGTCTTAAAGGCTGTTTTCATGGATGGCACAGCAGTACACATAGAAACAGGCATTTATATCCAGCTTTTATGCAATCCTTTAAAAGATTGCTTTGGGGGTTGTGGGGATTTTTGTTGCTTCTTTTCCCCCCATATAATGCTTATTTCCTCTATAGCTATTTTTAACTAATTTATTATATGGAAGGTATTTGGGAAAAAATAACAGGAAGTAAATGAAAGCTAATATTTAAAGGGTAACTTTCCACAACATTACAGCTGCATTTCCTTGTTTACTTATCAATCTCCAACTGTAATTAAGATATTGCAGGGCAATGAGTTGTGGCATTGAATTAGAAGCCCAAATGAAAATAAGCTTCTAGTTAAGATATTAGCTGGGAAATTCAACACATGCTGGTTCATTTCAAACACAAGTTATGACTGAGTGGAATTTGAAAGAAACTTTACTGTGAGAATCTGCTCTTGAAAGAGTACATGGTTTGTTTCAAAAATAAGGACACTCATTCAGGAAGAACTTTGAAAAAGAAATAGTCAGTCAGTTAATTGTGGAGAGGATTTGGTGTTTGGATCCTCCTGCAGAGGAAGGTGTAGGATCATTGTGAGGATCTGAGCATCCACAAACTTCCACAAACGGAAAGTAAAGTACAACTTCCCTCTTGAAGTTAAGACTCCAACCACAAGGTGTTTTATTTTTCATTATGTTTTACTTTACTTCAGGGTTTTCTGTTAATGATTAAAGTCTCTGAAACTGCTCCCCTTAAGCAGTTACCTTCAAAGAGGGATCTGTCTGGACCCATATAGCTCTGTATTAGAAATCTGGTGTAGAACTGTCTCAGTTACGTGCTTTCCCTGTTACTTTGGCAACATCATTCTTCCTATTGAAAAATAGTGAAATGCAAATCTTTATTGGTAGGTCTACTAAGAACATTATGTGGCAACTACTGTCTGTGAATTATACAATGGTTTCTGTGTAATCCTTAAAAGACACAAAATAAAAAATATGAGGAGTATATCTTAAGAGTAACTGAAGCTGGCAGCAATCTGCAAAAGCAGTAGTACCAGTGTGAAAATCAAGCTCTGATTGTTTCCCCTCATTTTTTAATGGGAATTTTAAAGAAGACAAAATGTGGAAGTTGCTCAGCCCATCTCCTCTTGGGAGCCAGGCTGTTTCTGGTTTTGAAAAAGACAGGAGCTGACCTGCAAAGGGAATGCACCGGTTACCAAGGCACTCAAAAATGGGCCGCTCACATGCTCGTGAGGGAGCTCTTCCAGGTTTTGTAAAAAGATTGCAGGTTTTACTAAATCAAATGGAGACAAGCTGATTCTTTGGCTTTGTCTTGGGGAAAATTGTCTCATTTCCAGTTCCTTTGTCAAGAGATGAAAAACTGGAGGCACTCCATAGAAGAGAGACCCTCCTCAGAGCACCAGGGTGGGTGCTCCCCTTGGACAAGAAGGGCCAGCAGTAGCCCATCCTTCCCCTTGCTGATTTTTGGCTCAAAAGGTTAACACATTGACCTTAAGTCAAACTTACTGTTTCAAGTTAAATTAACTATAGTTTTCAGCACATAAAATATGCAGGATCGAACTGTAAGGGCAAATGAAGGCCTTGTTCTCCAAAACACCATTGCCTTACCAAAATTTGCAGAGTTATCTCAACTTTGACCACCAGAAAACCAGGCCTGAGGGCTCAGGCTAGAGATTTGCAGCTGAAGGATCAGAGTAAAACTCAGAAAAAAAAGTATATTTCCCTTTTGGGTTCAAAATGAGAACTGAGTTTAACATAATTTCCAAATGATTGATCCCAAGCAGTAGGTTAGGAGGGGGATGTTTTGAGCAATACTGTCCCTTCCTTTCCCTTGTATTTCTTTGTAAATAACATATTACCTATATTAAGGTAAACTGAATCTGTTAGACAATTACCTAAGGGGATTGTGAAACTGGGGTCTACATTATAAAGCAAGTGAAGTTATGACAGCTGTGACCCCAGAGGAATCAAGGCTGAATAAAGACTGTCTCCATTGCAGACAAATGATGATAAAGTGATCCTTTTAGCCAGCAGTCAATGGAACCTGACAAGGCCAAACCTCCAACTAATGAACAGCCCAACCTTTGCTACCACGGAGATGTACTGAAAGTTTAATCTCAATAAGCATCAAAATACATTTGGCCAAACATTTTTAACAAAAGAGTGGCACATATCATTAAATGGCCATGAAGTTAGACGAGTGAGGAGGAAAATAGGAGCATGGGGGTGTGTATTCTTACTGTATCACAGGTGCACAAAATTGCCTTGATAGAACAATATCTTATTTTTCTTCTAAAATTGAATTTCAGATGGTACCTACGTCACACAGACCTAATAATACAGAAAGCAATTGTCTCAATGATTCCTATTAAATCTGTGCATTTCCAGATCCTTATAGAGTAATGTCAGTTACAGAACAATGTCAGGCTGACGGACGCAGCACAGCGTTAAAGAAAAAAAATCATGCACACAATAGGCCAGCTGCACATTAATAAATATGTAATGTTTGATTAAAAATATGGATCGTATTTTTCCCCCCAATTGCTGACTACCCCTAAGGCAGAAGATGTGATCTGGCTTCCACTGATGGGTTTATTTCTTGCTTGCTTTGAAAATACAAACTAAAATGTTTTCCTGTCCCAGCTGTTTCCCATTGTTCATGTTTATCAGCTCAAAGGGTGAACAGAGGAATAAAAAATACGCTCGCATTTCAAATGTGCCAGTCAGTCAATCTATTGTTAAAAGAAGAAAGCCTAATTGTCTGTGCTGGCAAACTTCTTTTTGGTGAATGTCCAGTTTTTAAGAAAAGCTATTCAGCTGTGCCATTTGTTTAATACATGCATAAAAAAGCACATAAAATCACAAGTTTTCTGTGGGATGGGATGGGGGGTGGGGAAAATCACATTTCTAAGTTATATCCTTGAAACATTCAAGTGGTAACCTAAGTAGTAGTCCATGGATTAGTTTTCTGTTATTTATTGATCTGAATTAGTGGCTAGAAGGAATTTTCATGGAATAAGAGCTAATGCCCTAAAATTGAAATTGGCCTCCCTCTCCAAATCTTACATTTTACTTCTTTAAGAAGCAGAACTTCTTCCAGATTTCTTCACCAATGCAGTGGTGAAAGTCTTTTCCAGTTATATTCACAAGAGTTTTATGTTTTAATTTCAGCTACTACTATTCTTCATTTCTTCAGTCCTTCATACTAACACAAAGTGGGAATCTGGATGGGGAGAGAGCAGGAACTACTTTTCTGAATAGGAGAATCTTCTGTTCTTCTCCAACTCTTGTGATAATTAGGCAGCTCTATCCCGTCTTTGACTTGCTCTCCCAGCTTGTGCTGCCAGTGCTGCTCTTCCAGCTTTCAAACCAAGCCCAGTTAATCAGAACTGACACTCATTTTATGCCATGCAAATGAGCAAGTATTTAACTCACAGACTACTATATTTACCAGGACTGTGTTAGTCCATCTTCCTAGTGCAGTTTTTCTTTGAAAGCCTTTTGAGGAAAGGGTCATCTTTAGTTCCTCAGTTGTACAGCAGCAAGTGCAAAACATTCTTACAATTTGAAATATTAAAAAAGCACATTAATATAACAAATTATTGTGATCATTTGCTAGGAACTTTCCTGTTTTTCTAGGTTTTTCTTCTTTTTGATGGGGGAAGAAACAAGTAAGTGGCATTATCATCCAGCTATCACCCCCTTGTGACACTGAGATGTCACTCACAGCAAATTGTACAGATCTTTCTTACATGAGGAGTTCAATAACTCCTCGTGACATCTAAATTACCATTCCTGAGTGTCCAGATTAACACCTCACAGGCATGAATAAAGCAATAAGGTAACTGTCCCAAGAGCTCTGCACATCCAAGTATCTGCTTTGGTCATCCTGGGCTCATGCTTACCAGGAAGTTTGAGAGACAAATACTTCCTAAAACTGGAAATTGGGCATCTGGGGATAAGCTACCTCACTCATTAGGGTGAGGACTTGGGATTTTTCTAAATCTGCCCTTATTAAAAGTTACTGGCACATATGAAGGTACTTCATACAGGAAAGCACAGTGGCCCCCACCCTCACCCACCCGCCATGACCAGCCATTTCAGAAACTTCAGAAAATTCATTGATTTGGCAGAATAAAAATGATACAGAATTATTCTAGAGACAGTAAAACCAAAAAGGAGAATTACCAAATAAAACAATTAACGTGCAGCAGGTGGAAGGGATGCAGTCAGGGAGTGACATGGGGCTGAATTGTAGCAATTTATTTGGAAGATTTTTGTCATTGTCTTAGGGACTTCTTAAAATAGCAGGTACACAGCTCTGGAAGGATGGTGCACTCTGTGACAGCAGGCAGCAGGTGAAGACCCCCCAAGGGGCAGTTTGGTAGCCAGAGAAGCAAACAGATGGGAAGGGGTGCAAGAGGGGCTGCAAACTCTCCTGGGGGAGCACAGGCCCTCTGCAGTTCCGCAGGAGCTCCAGTGCTGGAGCTGCTGGAAATAGATTCAGCCTCTTTCTGTTTGTAAAATTTATGGAGAACAGTGTTCTCTTCTGTTAACCATTCATACTGCCACAGCTGGACAACAAGCAACACTGAATTCTGGAGATACACAGGGCAATTTCTTGAAACCCACTATTAATATTCTGTAGCTCAACTATTAAATTGTAGCAGATTTCTCCATTAAGGATGAAGAAATATTTTGGTTTAAATTTGATAATCAATGGTCTGCTTAGAAGGCTTCAGTTAGCAGACTATGAACTGTTCATCACATCAAATCTACCAGATGTGGGCCGATTTTGAATTATTTTTTTTTTTTTTCCCCCAGAAAAGAAACTGAATTTAAAAACTAGCAGCCTAGAGTCCTGTGTCTCTGAATTGACACTTAGGGCTTGATCAATCTTTTCTTACTAGGGTTTCTCTGTAATGATACGGTGACGTAACATTAGGATATTTCTTAAGATCTGATAAAGCACAAAGCAGTGGCTCTCCTGAAAACACAAGCTCATAGTTACACTGATTTATACGAACTGAAACTCTGGGTGTTGCTGGCTGGTGATGTTCCAGCAACAGAGGCCCAGGACAGATGTCCATTGTCCTGTGATTTGTGTAATCTCTTGCCCCAGTCAGTGCAGACATAAAACAAGCACAGATCAAAGTGGAACAGGGCTCTTCACGTGTGTTTGGGTCCAGGTCAGAGATGAGCAAATTGTGACTCACATGTCAGTCAATACCACAAACGTGAATGTGCCTTCCGAAGTCCAGCAGAGACCTCCCGTTTTGTCACATGAAATGGCAAGTCCATCAGCTCAGCAAGGGCTGGAAATTGCCACTTCTCCAGCACCATTCTGGCACAGGTTCTGCAGGCAGAGACATGAAATGGTGAGCCTAGATCAGGGGACACTTAGGAATTCACTGACCTTCCAAAGCAGAGAGGAATTTGGTATTAGTTACTGTGTATTAAGTAATTGTTAGCTATTTTAAAGACTTCACTATTCCAAAGCTGTTCCACAGGTGAAAGTCCAACTCCTGCTAGGTGCACTCCAGGGTAAATCCCTGCCTGAATAACTGGCACCTTATTTTAGCCAGACACCAACTGTTTTCCAGTAGGGAAAAAGGAATTCTTTTTCAGCTGATCATTCCTTGGTTTAAAAGAATATTTATTCACAATAGTTCTTCCTTAATTTCTTTTTTTAATGTAAAAAGAGGTAATTTTCTCAGTATGAAGCTCTTCTGTATTCTTTCTCCTTTGGGAGACAAAATAATTGGCAGAATTAGTAATATTCTTGAACTTGTAATTGTCTAATGTCTTAGTGTTCTAGATGGAAAATCAATACATTATGATGTGTCCCAAGCCAATTTAATATAATTTTAAATGTGATGGTTTGAAACTGTCTGAAATGCCTGTTTGAAATCCTGCATATCTACATCTAGTGATTCAGAAGCTCATAGCAGAGGGTAGCTGGGTGCTCTATCTCCCTGGATAAATCTGTCTCTTCCCGGCTATTTGCTGTTTTAACTCTGTCAGGCAGGCAAAAACTTCTGCTGTGACTGATTTTCCTTCAGTGGCCCAGATCTTTTCCAAGAATTCTGATGGAGACAAGAAAACACCCTGCACTGATTAACATATCACCTTTAATATACCTTTTTAAAATTATATTTAGCAGTTTCTTGTGTAATATCAACTTCTTTCAAAAATGGTTCTCAGTACAGGATGGGGCATTGGGCCGGACAGTTCAGGCATTATTTTATTACCATAACAATTTCCTGCATCTGACACACTCTCCATGACAGCATCCATGTTATCCACTGTACAACCATTTTACACAATAGAATTTACACCCTAGACCAAAACTTTGAATTGCATTGTAACATACTGTAAATAAAACACTGACACTTCTTTTTAAACTTTAAAATATGAAGTGCAGCACAGCAGGGGACTTTCAAATGTAATTAGCACTAATGCATCTCTCTTTCAAATTAAGAAATATGTTTTCCTATGGTTCTGTGTCATCCCTGGTTTGGAAGACAAATTCATAGACTTTTATAAAATGCAGCATATGAAGCCCATGTCGTGCTTTTTATCATTTTCCTACTGCCATCAGGAAGTACAGTTTTCTTACAGGCTTGTGGGCCATCTGTTAGATATGAAATGCATTGAGGGCTAAAAAATCACTGCTTTTCTTGGTTTCTGTGCTGCTTTCCTTGTAGATACCAGGCACTGTTTTGTTTTATGCAATATGCTATAGTATCTTGCAGTAAGCAGAACAATTAATTTCCTCCGAAATCGTGGTCATGCACCCAAAGCAAAGACTTGTGACATTCCATAATAGGTGTTATGTATAGTGGGTGTCAAGAGTTGCCTAGATATGCTGATAATGAGCCATACTTTTGAGGAGTCATAATCAATCATTCTTCATTTAGAAAGTCAGATCCATCAGCCTGTCATCAAAATGTCATAACCCATTGATCTCACATTACAATCAAGGAATCTTGACTCTTATTAATGGCATTCTGTTACGCCAGTAACATCAGCAATCATTTTATCATTTATGATAATTTTATCATTTTAGTAGTATCATTTAAAACACTGAAGTTAGTGACTAAATCCATTCATCCTTTTCTTAATCCCTATTAATAGTTACTATTAATTCTAACATAGCTGTTTTAAAACTTCAAACAATTTTAGATCCAACATGATCTGTGAATGGAAATAAATAAGAAAAAGCTCCTGTGAGTCAGAAAGACCTGAGTGGATTGGATTCCCTTCTGGGGGTCATTCTACCTCTGCTCTCATAGTTGGTGATGTCAACATAATCTTTTATGAAGTTACTTCCTGTTATCTCAGTGCTGCCCATCTGTTATTCCTGTATCTCCCGATGACATGTCACCAGTGGTAGTGACAATTTCTTATCCACTGCTGTCAGAAAAAGAATAGCTTAGGAGCTTGGAAACAAATTTCAAACTAAAAGTTGCTTTGAAGTTTGATCTGCTATTCAGTGAAGCACACTGTAGAAGAAATAGTAAACATGTCAAGATAAAGGGAGGAAAAAAGGGAGTGAGAACAGTGGAGCAGGATAGAGATGAGCTGCATTTGCATACATTTCCAATGTGCCTTTCAGGCACAGATACTTTAGAGATGCATAGCCCTGCTGCCATGTGGGATTTTAATCTGTGCTTTAGGAGTAGGGAACATACATTGTCTGGTTGAAGTAACTGTTGGAGACAGAGACTAATCTTTTTATTAGTGGGAATTTTCTGCCATACAGGAATTTACAGCAAAACTCTTCCAATACGTGGGAACAGTCAGGACTCCTCTCTTAATGCTAAAAGGATTTGTTGCCATTTTCACTTCAAATTTTACAAATCTAAAATTACAATATGATTCTGGAAAAAAAATGGTAGCAGTAGAACACTATACAGAAACATGATTATTTTCAAACACATTATTTTTAATAAAATCAAACATCCCCATGGAAAGTTTCATGCTTGATGAACAGTTATTTCCTAGAAGGAAAGTATCCAAATGGAATTTTTTACCTGCTCTAATAATTGCAAATTAACTGGGATCAGGTTTGCCAAGTCCTAGGAGCCCGCTCTTGGCAGCCAGCTCCCTGCAAGACTCTCCCTCACAGCAACAAGTTTGTGGAATCAAGCCCTTTGTTTGGATCAGTGCTCATCCCTTCAGGCAGAGCTAATCGGCTAATTCAATCACACTGGCTATTTAATTAATAAAGAAGCCCAAAATTCCGCATGAGATGAAAGGATGAAGAGCCCAGGAATGACCCTTGATAATAATAAAAGGTAATTACAACCAAGAATTGCATTATTCAGACTTTGTTATTGACATGATAAGCACTGCCATATGCCGTGCAAGCTGTGATATGCACCCTACTGCTCGGAGGTGCAGCAAAGCTCTGAGGTGCCACTGCTCGCTGGGTTTCCATGCAAACGTGGCTTCAGGTGAAGAACTGAACACTGTGAAACCAGAAAAAAACAAAACTTCCCAGCAGTAATAACGGGAAAGCAGCCTGGCCACTTTGTTACCTGTGTTCAGGTAGAGCAGTAGCACTTGTAAGATTCATTTCTCTGTTTAGAAAGACCAGGGATGTGAAATACCAGATCCATCTTGAGGGCATCAGGGTGCTGCATGGGGAAAAAGACCCCAAAACTGCCATATTGTTATGTTTATTATGAAAATTAGGTTCCTTGTGGAAAAATGAAAGGTGTTTTTGCAGGATCTACTGGGAAAGGGATGGGGAACTACAATGAAAAGTACATTCCCAAAAGCAGTTTCTGCCAGAATGAAAAATTTCCACAGAAATTTGGTCCTATTTTATTTACACCATGCAAAGAAGTGTCTGCTGACCCCAGTGAAGCAGTATGTAGGGGGTGCCCAAAAGACACTGGGCATGAAGGAAAATAACAAGACTACATCACCTGCAGCATCACTTTCCTCCCAAATCATTATTTTGTGTGCTAGTTCCTAAATATTACCAAGTTCTTGGGAACTAGAATTAGAAAATGGATAAGATACGGGCTTAATTTCTGGCTCAGCCTTTAAGTCCTTGTGGACCTGGGGCACACAGAATTTTGCAGTGGGTCCAGTTCTTTCTCCTGTGATTTGTCTCTTCAGACTGTGCGTTCCTAACGTAGAGACCATGTCCTCAGCTGGGTATAGCGTTAAAAGTCCCCAATTTGATTAGGGTTTCTTAGTCAAAGTTAAAAGTTTTATAAAATCTTCCCCAGTCCTTAAATGGTTCCAGAGTTTTATTGCTCATTAAAAGTCTGAATCTGAGAAGCAAAACGTATTTGATTTGTAATGAATGTAACCCTTCAGTAAGATCACAGCTGTAATGTTACAGAATCAGTCATGTAAAGAACAGTCACTGGAAGAAAACCTGCCTTCTTCTTTTTTTTCTCTTTAACCTCAATAGAGCAGTTCTTTTGTTAATTACAGTTACTGCACACTGTGATATTGAAGTGCTCTGTTCTCAAACATATTCTTATTTATTTTAGTCCTTTTTTTCCCAGGTAATGAAATGTCAGAACCCTACTTTTTCTGGTTTTGTAGTATGTTGATCAAAGTGACCTTTGCTTTGCGGCAGACACAAATCAATATAGCGCTCTGCGGTATTTGACAGATAAAGGTGCAACATATAATAAATGGCAATCACTGACGAGGAGAGCAAGAAAATACCTGCCAACTTCAGTTCATACCGGCAATTTTCAGACAATGCCACATGTTATGTTCAAAGTAAAATTCATTCGTCCATCTAATAACAGAGGTGGGGGATATTAAAGGACTCAGTTTTGTTAAAGAAATGTTTCAACTCACAGTAATAATTCAGAGTCCAGTCCAGGTCTACAGCGGTTGGTTGCAAGTAAAGTTATTACATTTTGAAGACAGGTTAGAAGAGCAATTTTCCTTGCCATAAAGGAAAGGACACACACACACACACACACACACACAGGGCTTTACCCAAGAAATGAAATAGTCATTATATACACCCATAGAAACATAGTCTCTTATTCTTTCTCCACACACACACACACACACAAATTGCCTTAATATCCTAAAGCAGCTCTCCAGTGCAGTGTTTCACAGCCGAGTGTTTGATTTTCTCATATTCTTCCTAACCTGCTGTTAATTTACACACAAATGGAACCAATTTCTATTTAAATGCTTAATTGCAAGTAGTGTCAGCAAAGTATCTGCCAGAGATTTGAAGTCAAGAAAGCATCTGTATTTTATTGTCCTCATAGGAAACTATTTTTATATTGTGACTGAAAGGCCCCTTTATTTTTCTGTTGTTCATAATACATGTAAGTTTACAACTCGCATTTAATGTTTATTTTCACAAGTGCTTTGCATGGAGCTGCTGATACACTGAAGGCAAAAAAAGGCCAATCCACAACATATTTGTGGCTGTTCAGAGCCATTCGATGTGGTTCAGTGAAGACACACCTAATTTATGAAGCCCAACTGCTGATGGTGTCCATGCAAGTGCAGTGTGTGCCTGCTAGCGCCTCATACCTTACCTGTGCGAAACTGAGATTGAGACGCTGTGTTAACTTTTGATTAATATTGTCAGGATGTGACCATTTATTAGTACTAATGGTCAAATTCAGTGTTCAAGCTTACAGCTGAGCCTGAATTGTAAATCCAGCTGATGTTCCAAAAGCAGAGCAGCCTGCAAGGAAAAGGATTGCAAACACAGGGTCAGTTCAGTGGGTGACAAAACACAGCATCTTGTACCAACGTGGAAAGGCCAGTTCTAGGGAATAAGTAAAGCAGCGCAAAATATTTCAGGAATCTTTTTCATCTGCTCCAGATTCTCTTTAATTTTGTAAACCTTTCATCACTTATCCTGGTCTTTTTCAGTAGAAATATTATATTACGTTAGTTATATTTTTCTGTGATAATACTATAAAAATGAGAATTCCTCTCCATCTGGTTGCTACTGTGACATTTTTTTGCTATTTTCTCACCCTTTCTTTATGAAAAGTGAGTTTATCCTTGTTGGTTTTTTTGTTGGTTTTTTTTTTTTTTTTTTGACAAACTACTGAACAGGGAGCAGGTGTTTTTTGTCATTTGTCTGCAATAATGCCAGACCTTTTCCTAAGCTGCTGAATGCATGATTAACTTTAAACTGCTCCTGCTTCTGTGTATCATTTTTCCTATATCCTGTTGTGTTAAACTGTACCCATCATTACCTGGGATAGGTCATGTACCCTAGTTCATATTAATCCATTCTGAATTTCTCACGCTCTCAAACTTGTGAAAAGCAGTTATTTCTATTATCATTATACATTTTGCCACAGGATATATTTACTGAAATCAGTCACTTAGTGCTGGTCTGTAAGGAACTATTAATAACAGCTGACCTCTCCAGCCTGGGAAATGTAGTTACATAGTGCAGCAAAACTTTTTCCTCATAGAACATCCTTGTTGTTTCAAATGATGATTCCATACTAAGTTATCAGAGTCTGGCATGTTGTCAGGTAATTGACAGCTATGAAAAGACCACATTCATTCCACCCAAAGTTGCATGCAGTTGTTCTGCTGCTGTAAAGTGTGGGTTTAACAAGAAAGGAGTCTCTAAACGTCATAACCTTGCTGAGGGGGTTGTTACCCCAACTGGCAAATGCTCAACTGTGAGCAACAGATTTATTACCTGACATAATTAATGGCCTAGATAGTGACATTTCCCATATTATAGACAATCATGAATTATGAGCCCAGCTGCTAGCCTTCTCATTCACTGAAATCGGTTGATAAATATGTTTATTCGAGGTCAGCTTGGCCTCATCCATTAGAAATATTGTTTTTCTAAACATTACATTGATTTAATTTAACTCTAATCAATTTTAAATGGTTCTGACAATTAACAAAAGCTTCAAATATGACCTTAAAGTAATAGGATTCATTAGCTATGTTTAGGATTAAACTTATCCTAATAGGGCTATTTTTCTTCTGAGGGCATGTAGTAGGCTGACTGGTGGTCAGTCAAAATGAAATCAATTATTATAAATTATACAGTTTGGGTTGATTATGTCGTGCCTGCTAATTTGTATAAATAAGGACCTCAAACAATAGAAGCCATTTATTAATAACTATCTGTGTCCCAACCTGTATCACACTTTATGCTACAGCTGCAGGATCATCTGTTACCCATGAAGTATTATATTCTCTACTGCTAGGCATATATGCTAATTAAACCCATAATTAATTGTAATAGTTATAGTTAAAGTCAAAAATGCTGACAGCCTTTTTGGCCTATTATTCATGGCAATCAACTGATTCAAAAGGCAACGTAATCAACAATTCCTGCACTAGCCAGGGGATCATGATACAATGGCAGCACCAGTGACAGCTGGCACCCACAGGTCTTTGGGTACAATAGGAAATACAAACCTCTAGAACTGAAATGCCTCAGTATGAACAGTGCCCATTGTTTTTCTGAGGGAAAATAGAAGTGTAAGTCCTATTTAAGAGCTGCCTCCCCAGTGCAATGGTTAACAGAAGGGCACAAGAGCTCAGTGAGCCCACCTGGCTTTCCTGGGGCACTGGCAGCACTCGGGGTTTGGCACCATCCCTCAGGGTCCTCTGGTTGTAACCCCTCACCAAACCTATCACCTGCAGCAGGGATGGCTTAGATTAGGGATGAAAATTCTGGAGAGTGGTTTGGAATATCAAGAAGAGATTTTATTGTCTCTGTTCTCATTGAAAGTGTGCCTACTGGACAGTGGCCAGTGCCCAAAAGGTGTGTGCTGTCCTTGGGTGTGTTACCTGCAGTAAGAGAGAACGTTCTCTCAGCCTGAGCAGGGAACATCTCCTTCCCCACATACATCTGTCTGTGTATCAGCCTTTGAACCTATGGGAAATGCCTTTTATTTTGTTCCCAGGCACAGTGGTGGATTCCAGCAGCCCTGAGAGGACACGGTGGAGAGAGGAAGGAGAAGGGGGCAATCTGACTATCGTCAGTAGAGATCCACAAACACTCTTCTACGGCTTGCTCTGGAGCAAGCGTTCTGTGCAGGCACGAATTGGGTGCCCCCAGAGTGACCTGAGCTCTTCAGGAGGCCACCAAGGGTGGAAGAGGGAGTAAAGGCCAAATTAGTGGCCACTTTTAGCAGTGAGACTTTGCAGCCCAGATGAGGGGCAGTGCCGGATGAGCCATCTGAACCTGTTGCACCCACAAGGTACCTGTCTCTGTGGAGGTCTTGCCTCACTTTCCTGCTCAATTTAAAGCCAGTCTAGTTATCCATCCCTGCATGGGGCCTCAGATCACAATCTCTTTCTGAGTCGTTCCTTCCACGGTCAGGCGTGTTCGTGGCCCATAGCACTGCCAGGCCAGCAAGTTTATACATACACATCCTGAGATGTGCTGCTGCTTAAACAAGGTTAGCCAGAGCCTCGTTACTAAGATTTACACTGTCAGTTACAGAGATGCCCATCCAATCCTGTAACACATAAATTTATGGGCATCACAGAGAATTTTTTATTGTTAGAGCTCATATACAATGTGTGCCCTTAGTGACACATTTTTAAATAAAATATATTGTACTAGTGATTTCTAATGCTTAAAATAAAATAAAATAATAATCAACTTTTAGCTACAGTTTCCCCCTGGTTACTGAGCTGAACTTAATGACTGGCTGAAAAGTATTTGTCAACACAACAGCTGGAGAGCAACACTTTCTTGTGGCTTTATGTCACAGCATATGCCAGCCACTCAGAACATGCGATAATTCAACTGGAGCTGGTACTACAATAGCAGATGGGTTGAAGCATTGTTATTCTCACTCTAGCTCCCAGCCCTTGAGGGATCACTAAATAAAATCAAAGCAGATGGACCATTACAAGCTCATTTGTGTTCACTACAAGCACCTCAACCTCCAGTTGTGATATACTGCACCTTTGTATAAAATGACATGTATGGTAACATGGCCTAATGAAAATAGCATCAGACTTGGCAAGTGAGGAATGAGACTGGGAAATATGCACAGATCTATTTATCACTGAGTTCTTACCTTGTAGAAAGGGTCCAATTCTGTCCCTCTCTCCCCACCCCCCCCGCCCCCAATGTTTAGCGTAGTACTTTTCTCCATGTTTATAATTTAATTTCCTCACACTTGTCACAAGAACTAAGAGGCGGCTGCTGGTTCTGGCTGTAGGAGCCAAGCAGGGCTCCCAGTCTGTGCAAAGACAAGATGAATGCTACTAACCAAGAGTGCAAAACTCATTCCTGCACACCCCTGATGAGTATGCTAATCCAGGTGGCCCGCAGGGGTCAAAGCTTTAGCACCTACTGGTACCTTTTTGCACCTGCAGGGACCAGGGCACCGTGTACATTTCTCAGCCTGCTCTTGCCATGAGGTGTTCCACAACTCTGCACTTTTGAGTTTATGGGGGACTTGGGGCATAGAATCAACTGCTCCACTAAATTCCAACATTTTTGTCTGTGAGATCCCAGTCAGCACTTCTGAGCGAATTCCCAGGGCATGGGAAGCACTTGCTTCCCCAGGATGAAAGATATTTAAACTGTCAGTTTCCAGAGGAGGATCCTTTGGGGTCTGCTGACAAAGTCAGAGTTTAAACTGAAAAATTCTTCTTGCTATCCTCAGCAGCCCAACATAAAATCAAAGGCACATCCAGTGCCTGCTTAAAAAATATCTTCTGAGCACCTTGTACAGCAATGCACCAACGATGTCACCTGAAGGCTTTGTCCTACGGTTCCCACCCTGACCATCCTGCTCCAGGGAGCTCCAGCAAGATGAAATACAGCAGGAAAGGTCTTGCTTCCCTTTATGACAACTGTGCTTCTCAACCACACAGACACAAACACACAAACACACACACGTGTGTGTGCAGTTAGTGACAACTCCCAAACTGAACTCCTCTCAAATGTGAGCTTTTTATATTTGTATGTATCTTTTCTTTCTGCCCAGTTTTAAACAGCTTCTGTGCCCTACTGCACAAACAGCTTCATTCAGTGCTAAATAGAATATACTGTGAACTTATTCAAGGCTTTGAGAGTTCTAATTTTTCCTGTATAAACAGGAAAAGTGGGAGTACACAGTGTTTGGGGAGAGTTAAATACTTTTGTTTCTGTCTGCAGGCAAGACCCATATAAGACTATGAGCTTTTAATAAATCTCCATGGGTCACCTGACTGCCACAGGTCCCCTCATCCAGCTCCTGCTGGGCTTTAAAGAGCCAGAGAGGTCCAGCAGTGGAAAGCCAAAGAAATCACTTCACTGGGGTTGATAAATACAGTTAAACTTCAGTGACTGCAATATGCAGTTGAAAAACTTGTCCAGCTTTTTCTGTGAAACAACCTCTTCCTGAATGTCTGAATTGTATAAAATGATGAATGGATCAGATAGTGTTTCTCACCTTACCCAGAAACTGCAGGGCAGCTGGACAGTGTCAAGGACAGTGCTTCCAGGGAGCATACTGCGTGCAGCTCGTGGCCATGTCCTGCTTTGTTTGCTCTTCCTGAGCACTTTCTGCTCAGTGTAGTGACTCATCCAGAACTGCAAATCAGTGAAACTCCGTCAGAGGCATGTGCAGGTCAGGTCAGGCATCAGCAGTGCCCCTTATCTGCTGGCCAGCTTTCCTATCAGCCAAACTAATTTGCTAAGATAATTCTGTTTTCTGCCACCTATTACAATAAATCAACCACTGTAGCTTCATTGAATTCTCTGCCAACTGCTGCCCTTGAAATTCTCAGACTGTATGGGGGGCTGGGAGGGAAATCTGTACTCTTCTAAATATAAGAAAGTTTTAGATAAACAACTTGATATTCTGGGCAATGCTGTACTTCCTCAGCCCCACATTAATGGTGTGCCAGAGTCAGCATAGACTGAGGCAAACCCCAATGCATCAATCATTCCTTTGAAAACAAGTTTTTTGAATAATCTGATCTCGGGTGGTAAAGCACAAACACGGCAAGTGGCACAGAGAGACAGAGAACACGAGCACACATTCAGGAAAGAGCCAGAGGAAAATGACTAGGGATTCACCATTGAAGAAAGAAGTAAAGGTGTTTCAATGAAACGGTAAGTCTCTGACAATTAATTTTGAAGAGAAAAAAAATATTGAGGATAGGTGGGAATTGAAGGAACATGAAGCATCCCCAAGCATGCCTATTACAGCAACAAGACTTCAGGGGGAAAACTGTATTCTGCTTTTCCTTATAGCAATATCAAATACTGAGAGCAGCAGTGATATTACAATTCACAGCCATATTTAAAATTAGAAGATACACTAGTTTATACCCTACTTGTATAGTTTTGTTTAGATTAGATGTTTAATAATGCCAATTTGTTGGGGGTTTTTTTAAAGGGACCTCTATCCCTCATGAAATTTTGGCATTCTCTTTTGAATTATCCAGGAGATCAACACTGGTTTTGTAATAGCTCTGCTGGCGTAAAACTCAGCCTGTACCAGTTAGGTTGCTGAAGGGAGCCAATTCCTTCCTCAGCAACAGGGATGAGTTCATTCAGTCAATCATTTGGCAGAAGGATGTTTAAGCATAATTGCATATCCCCTCCCTGTCTTTAAATATTCAGAGGAAAAGTCACAGAAGAACCGATAAAGTAACAATAATAAAGGGGCTGAAGAACAGTATTATAGTGTGAACTCATATATCCCTTGGTTTCATTTACATGTTTAACAGCTGCTTGTTTCTCCATTATAGAAAGATCATTACCTGATTTGTAAGAAGAGAGGGGGAGTCTGTTCACCTTTGGGCAACTAGCTCTGCATTTATTAATAGTTGTTCCCCATCTCATTATACATTTAATTGCTGGATTATAATTTATTTATTCATTGATTTATTGTGATAGATGAGTAGAAACAAAATTACCTTTGCAAATTACTTTGATAGGTGGGAAGTTTGCATGGTTAAAAATACCCCAACATGCAGTGTGGAATGTGAGATGTCACCCAGTGAATAACATCTTCACACATAAGCACTAGCAGAGTCAAACTGGTCTCATTACAAAGTGAAGGCAAATCCAGCCAATTTATATACTGTTTAGAAAGAAATTACTATGTAACTTCTGTACAATTATCCTTACATTCCCAGATGTCTCTTTGCTTCATGGAACAGGGAACCAGCTGAAAAACGAAGGACAAAGAGGATGGAAAGCAAAGACTCATCAAAAATTATAAAGCTAAAGGTGTAGAAAGTTTGCAGAGCACGTGGTGAAGCCAGGCCTGCCTTGCTGTCAGTGTGGGTGGGCAGCTCCTGCCGGGGCAGCTCAGCCCCACAGCCCCAGCACAGCACCAGCAACCAAATGGTGCCTCAGAGAGTCAGAGATAGAAAATACACACAGAGAATTATTTCCATTTTCAGTTATTAAGACATATAGGGAATAGTTAGACCCAGAAAAACTCTGATTCTTTTTTTTCAATTAATTAAAACTAATGATTTTATTGAAGTTATTAATGAATAACAATAGCCACTATCAAATTTCTGCATACACATATCAACCAGCTGCAAAACTTGTCAGTTAGGGCTGCAAAATGCAGGTTGGTTTTTGGTGGGGGTGGTGCTTTTATTTTGGTCTTTACAACCTGGAGCCTGCACCAGCTCCCAGGGGCGGTGGGATTCCTCCAGGGCACGGTTCCTGAGCTGGCTGGGAGCAGGTTGCTCTTGGAGAGCCGGGAGGGAAGACAGGGACTGAGGGAGGCTGAGGTGCAGCCACACCACCAGGCCCAGCTCTCATGGCTGGACCTCTTCTCATGGAGTGCCTGGGTTCTCTTCTGTGACACTTCATTTAGCACGAAACTTTTTGGTGTGAAAATTCCTGTTGTTGATACAGTTTTCATCAGCTTCCACTGAGTGCTGCATTTGCCCTCAGATTTCCTTGGCATTTTGCATCTCCCAAGTAGTATCTGCTTTCATCACTCCGACACAGGCACCATTTGGATCCAGCCTTCCATGATGAGCCCAGAGGTGGTGCAGTGGGACCTGGCCAGCGTGCCTGGCCTCGGGCCGTGGGTCACACTGCCAGCCCAGCCCTGGGCCGCTCCGGTCCCACGGACTGCCCGTGGGCTCGAGCAGGAGGGAGTCACACCCCTGCCTTCTGCTTGGGGCAGGCTCGAGATGCATAAACGTGCGAGAGCTCTATGTGCAGCTGGCTGGGCGAGGCACAGGCAGCCTCAGAGCAGCCGGACCCAGCCGCGCCCTCAGCCGCGGGGCCGCGCGGGGACACAGGAGCGGCGCTCCCGCTCCGCGCGCAGCCGGGGCCGGCACTGCCCCCGCGTGGCCGCAGCCGGAGCCGCAGCCGGGGCCGGCGGGATCGGCCCCGCCCCGGCCTGCGCGCAGCCCGAGCACCAGCCTACTGCCAGGGAAAAGCTCCGCCGAGAGAACAAACCGACCCTTTACAGCAGCCGTCTCCTAAACAGAACTTCTGCATCTATTTTTACAAGTGTTTAAGAATTTTCAGTAAGATAAAGGTTTTAAAATTACTTAAATTAACGGCATTCCTTTTGCACACCCAGGTAGGACTTTATTCACTATTCTTATCTATTTTTATTTATTTATTATTACAAAAATACTCAGGAAAATAAATAAATAAAAAGGTAAACCTAGAAGTACTGGATAGGAGTTAGAATTTCTCTAGACAGAAAACACACATGAAGTGGGAGCAGCAGCATTATTCCAGGAGGAGCTGCTCACTAGGGTTAGTAAGGTGGCGTACTAAGCATTTAAAAATGAAATCATTTTCCCCCCAGGAAAACTCCAGGTAGCTATAATCACTCTTCGGTGGTTTCCCTTACAGCACCAGGTGCTAACTGGTCAAACACAAGTAGTATTCTTAGACTTGATTTTATACAGTACAACAAGTCCTAAGTTTCCTAGAAAAGGTGAAGGAAGGACTAAAAGAAATGTATGAACATAAATCCTCTGGTAAGTACACAAAACAAGCTAGTACACCCTGTATTCATGCTTTTTTATGAAACTCCCAAATTTCGAAGCCCCAAAGAAACAAATAGAGCCATAAGAATAATATTTTTAATTAATATTAATACAGAAAGAGCACATAGTACATTCCTTTCCAGCAGCAGCTCATTCAGCCCTATCATTGGAAAAAAAAAATAAATTAAGGCTAGTTGAGGGCAACCTGATCCAATGGTTTGTTTCCCTAGTGCCTTCTTGGAGACAGCCTTGTAAGTTCAAGAGACTATTTGTGCACAAAACATGGGATGTTTATTTAGCAAAACATCAAGAACAGATAAAAACATGCTTTGTTACAGTGGTAAAAATACAGAGCTTTCAAGCTGCTTTTTACACCAGCTCAGTTGGGAAACCACACCAGCCTGGTGTGCAGCACGGTGGTGCCTTGGTATTGTATGGAACAGGCAATTGTCAGGGATCATGGTGACCACGCCCAGCTCAGTGCAGTATAAAGTGCACAAGAAAAATAAGTGCATTGAAATGAACCATTTATGAGCAAGAGCAATTCTTGTTACACAGAGTACTTGCTTAAAATGGGAATCTCACAGGCTGTTCAGTACAACACAGTATTACAATTTTCAAGAGCACAGAATCAGTATCACATATTAGAAAGACCTTTACTGAACATAGATATTTTTTGTATTTTTTCCTCCAATTATCTGCCCCACCCAAGACAAGCCTGATGTAACTTATGGTGGGTTTGGTTGGGGTATTCTTGAAGGATTTTGTTTGCTTGAGTAAATCTGTAAGGCATCACCTTTAACTAATACCTTCTCTTTACCCTCCATATTCAAAATAAGCAAGGATTTAGTGGCACAGTGATTTGTTCCATTTTGAACCCCTAGTTCTAAAAATGTTTAGCAGAGCAGGCAAGTTGTATGGGGTGAAGGTTTTTTCCCAGCTACAAAAGTTTATGTCCTATGAAACTTTACATTTTTACAGGCTGACAGGAACCACGTTGTCAATGTATTTTCCTACTCACGTTAAGGCCATTGTTTAGCAGTACTTATGAGCCAAACCATGAAGCAATGATCTAAGTGCTATTAATTTGGGGGGACATTCGCCATATAAAAACAAGGAAAAGAACTGATTGGGAGGTTTCCAAATGCATTAAACAACATAAACATTGGGTGCTTAGTCACTGGAATCTTTGGGCATTACCGTTAACAGCAGTAAATGCTTAAAATGCAGGCTTCAAAATAGCTTATTCAAATCCCCTACAAATATATGCTGAAGGCTTAAAAAAACCACAAAAAAGTCTGCCTTTTTTACCCTTGCATATAAGTTATGCATGTAAGTTCACAAGTTTCCTTTCACAGTGAAATCACGTTTCTGTTTGTATACTTGTTTCTGAGAAAGGAAATAAAATTGGGGTTATTTCTTAACATTTCATTTACATTGCCAGATCACCTCCAATGCTGTGCAGTACAGCACACAGCAATACATTTTAGATCAAAAGAAGACTCCTTGATTGCCAAAACTAATTTTTTTGTGCATGCTACAGAAGACATCTCTGCCCTCTTCACCAGTAAACAACTAACCAACCATGTAATCATACACTACTGCTTGCAAAACTATTTACCATTTGGCAGTAATCTATAGTACAAAATGCAGGCTGTAAAGCACTGCCTGCCCTTCCAAACACAGTATTTGTCACCAAGAAGTGTGCACAGTAAAGAATACTCCCTACATGTCTCACAGGAAGAGTCCCCACTTCTTTTCCTTTTCCACTGAAAGGCCAGAAGATTGGAGGCAAGAAGCCAAGCAGCTCATTTACACCCATCTGTATCAATTCATTTCTGCTAATAAGAGTATCCTGACAAGCTGGATACATTCCAGTAAAAAAGAGTGGATATTTTGCTACAAGATTATTCACCTAGGAAACTTTAATATGGCTGCCAATTCCAATTCTCTCCTCTGGCCATAGCAGGTCCAAGACTGTTCTCCAAGCTCAGGCAGCAAGAGGTAACTATATGTAATGAGGCTGGGAGGGTTGGAAAGATGACACTGGTGGAAGACATGAAATTAATGCATTGGGGAAAGTCAAAAATAAATCTAGGGCTAGGGAAGAGAAAGAATCCACACATGCAGACTGGTCTTATGGGTACAGGTTTGTGCTTGGGCCTGTGTTTGCTCCTCGTTCAAAGGGGACGCTGCTTGCACCTCCTTCCAGGTTGGGACACAGTGGGCTTGGGGCTAAAAGGATCAAACCTTGCAGAGTAAGTTGAGTCTATTCTATTACTATTGTCTTTCTTGGCAAGGCCCCTCAGCATTTGCTTTGCAAACAGGGCTCTAAAAACATCACTTGAGGAACATGGATGCTGCAGCCAATCCTCCTCTTCAATACACAGCCAAGGGTGGGCTACCAAACCTGCTGCTCAGATTGCCCAGTGGGCTCCAGCCCATGGGAATGAACACAGGCTGCCCCTACTCTCGTTACCTACAAGATGCTTTGGTGGCATCTTTGTCAACACAGCTGAGCTGCTGCCCCAAAGCAGGGCGGATGCAGCTGAGGAAATGCCCATGGACAATAACCAATCCATTGACAGATGGTTATAGAATCCATCACCTAAAACCTCACTGAATTTTTTCAGGAGAGAAAGAGGTCAAGAGCTTAGGGTAGTACTGAAACAAAAGAGTTTTGCCAAGGAGCACAGACAGGATAAATAAGGCAAGGGAACATGAAAGCCAGGAGACTCTTGGAGGCAAAAGCAACAGTGACACTTCTAACAACCTTTCACTCTTGAGTGAAAGATTACAGCACACTTCATGCAAAGGCTAATGGAACAGATCAACCCCCTCAGCACCCCCTGCTTTACACAGAGTAGTCCTTCAAGCAGTTTTCAAACCTCTCTCTACTACCATCCTATGGTAGAGTGTGTCCCAAAGAAAGAGTCTAGGTTTTCCAAGAAAAACAAAGTAACCACATTTTCTACAATAAGGGATCAGTCTCCATTGCCTCTATAACAGTGGCTTTTTCACGTGGCTTTTCCTCTGTTGTATTTTGTTATCTCTTCCCTTCTATAGACTTCATCCCAAAAAGGAAGTTTCCATATAAAACATTTTAAGAGTTGAAAATGTACAGTTCATATATATGCAATTTGTACGACCAGATGTTACTGTATATATATAGTTGCATGTTTGCTAGTCAGTGTAGACAGAAGTAGCTAAAAGGCAACTAAAACAACAGTATTTCATTGCAAACAGGAACCAACAGACTTCAAAGTATAGTATTTTACATTAACACAGGTTTTGCAGCTTTTCAAGTTAGTTTTCATCAGGTACTTGGTATACAGTAAAACTCTGATCTACCTTTATTTATAGTTTCATCTTTCCAGGCAGAGATTTTTAATATTCTCTTTTTAATATTACTAATCCTGAAATGAAGAGTCAGATGTATAACATATTCCCAGGCAGTAGCTTAATGTACTGTAGAAAAGTCAGTTTTGTTTACCAAGGACTAGAATTCACTTCAGTAACATTCCCTGAGGCAATCCATGAATTTTATTGTTTTGTCCTGGAATCATTTGTGTACAGTTGCTGTTCTGTTCCAGACTGCTTTGTTTCTTTAAAAATAGACACTTAGAAAAAGCCATCTGTTAACTTTCATTGCTAATTTTATATTTTAGCAATTAAGCGTCCCCTTAATGCCCTCTTCTTTTCCTCTCTTTCCCCTCCAAAAATTGCAACTTAACAACACAGCAAGTCTGTGTGCTTGATTTTTGCAAGACAGTGATTCAGATCTTTAAATGAATGTTAATTTTTGGAACTGAAAAGAATGTAGTAGATAACATAATATGCAATGAGCAGTCTAAAATTTATCTTATTAAACTGAAGTTATTCTCTCTTTCAGAGAGAATCTACTGCATTAAAAAGATCAAGGGTGAGGAGACAGGGTGGGTGTAGAGAAACACGAGAATCCCTGTCCACAGAAAAGCACTGAACTAGAACACTGTATCCTTACATTCCCAATGGATAAGGAGATTTCTCCTCATATAATTTCACCTTTAACACTTCAAAAATGCCTGTGTATCATCAATGCACTTAAAGCTTTTAAGTTTTAGTAACTTAACTTTGTTTATAAAACAAACACACGCAAGCACACTTCCTAGAGTGCAAAATGCTTAAATACTTCAGTGACAGAACTCCATATGTAGTTTTTGGAACAGTAAATCCTCTTGATGTCATAGTCAACTTCTTCCATTGCCAGCAACGGTTGCATTGAACTACTCAAAACTGCAGCAAACCTAAGAGTGGGTAACTCTGAACTGTCTCTTCAGTTCTGCAGAGATCCTGGATCATTTGTATAAACTCATCGTTGGACTTTGATACATGCACATGTAAGCATCACAAAGCAGTCTTCGTGCACAACCTTGGATTTTTCTGGAATCCAGTGAGTGCAATTCTTCTAGAGACATCTTCAGGTATTCACCAACTTCTGGACACGGGGTGACTTGTGGAATGTTAAAGCCATTCTGACCTCCTTTTGAACCATAAGGAAAGAAGAAGAAACAGATTAGGAGAGCATCTACATGTGTTTGCTCTTTATAATGTACTTTTATTATGACAGCATCACCAGTTCTTGAAAACGCCTTCTAAAATATGCCACACTGGACTGCTGCAGGGTAAACATCTATGAAATGTGTATTGTTCAAGAAATCACAACTAGAGTCAGAATAGTGTAGTATTTACCAACAAACCACACCCACACAAACACCACACAAAGCCGGGGAGAACTTTGGGTTTTCATTAACACTAAAAATTTTGTATGACTTTAGGAGAGTGACCTGAATACATAAACCACCTCACGTGCACTGAATTTGTTAATAACAAGACAATTGGTAGCAGCTGATGAATTTACAAACCGTGTCTGCACCTGACTTGCAACACTAAGGCAGGGTTTGCTCCTGGCCATCTTCCACATAAAAATGAGCAAATTCAAACAACACAAGTATGGATATTCTGCTGTTCGCAGCAGGTATTTTTAGCTTATGAAGAAAAGCTGAAGAAAAATATTTGCAATACAAAAAACCCCCCTAAGATCAGCAGGAGATATTTCCAGCATCTCATGTGACCTAAATTCCTGAAATAAAGTGGTTCTTTACAAACTTCAGTCATACATATGTCAAGGAGTCTGAAACAAAGCTTGATTGTCTTCTGGCTGTTCTAAGAAAGTGACTCTAATTCTGTAGCAATTTCATTTTCAACAAGAGGCAAGATTCTTTTCTCCCTTCCAACTCACACTGTAACAGAGGGGTTCAAGAATACTTCATGCAAAAATCGTTACTATATGTCTGACACTTCATCTGTTACTGTTTTTCTCAGGCACCAGAATTGAGAGTCCATATTTAAATGGGATCTGTTTAAATAGCAGTATCTAAGAAAACATTTGTTTTAATGACATTTGTATTATTACAGGATAACAATTTTCCACTGATAACTCTAAAGAGATTCAAAGGAATAGCATAGATGTTGTAATGTGTGACTATTTCCTTTATTGTAAAGGCATTTACCGTAAATCATTTAAGAAAAAGCAATAAAAAAATTTGCATGCTGACTGATAATCACATACTTCCTGTTACATACAAATTGAAAGTACATTCCTGAACTTGATTATTTAAAATTAATTCTCTCTGCCAAATTTGCAAAGCATAGAAAAATGTATAAGCAGTCCTGCAAGAAAACTTCTGCAGTTACTTCTACACCATCTGCTTACTAAGGTATCCAATTTAGGTGAAATTCAGAATATGCAAATCAGCAGCTGCCACAAAATCAATGTGCTGAGGTAAAGCTGAGTCAAGATCAGTATCCCAGCATCACGTACATCAAGTTAAATGATACTAATAACCCAAAACGTCAAGAAATAGTCACTGAAATCTAAAATACATATACAAACAAGTAAGAGGAAATGAAGAGACTAAATGAGAGGTTACCATCCCGATCTGCCATGCTGTCGAAGAAGAGCCAGGCGGAGTCGTCCCTGCCGTACTTCACAAAGGCTACATAGTGGCTGGTCTCAATGCACAGAACTGCAAACAGCTCCATCTTCTGCGAGGGGATGCAGCCGTGCCGCCAGTCCCAGTCTGGCAGATCCTTAGGAAGTGACAACGGATTGAATTTATGACTCTGTCTCTTGGGATGAAGATGAACCTACAATTGAAGTGATATTTCAGAAAAGAAAAAACACCCCATAAGATTATTTGTTTCAGTGGCAGACAAAGCTAGAAAAAACATTACTGCTGAACAGAAGATTAATGGCATTAGAGAAGGAACTGCAGTAACAGTAGCTGACTAAATGTTTCATCTATTTTTCCCCACCAGTGTAGTTCAGTATTGCCCAGAAAATTCAAATCTAAGGTTAGAAGGGAGGTCAGGTTTAATGCAACGATTTCCTACTAAGCTCAGATTGGAAAACAAGCCATAAGTGACATCTTCACGCAATTTCCAAACAGCAAACTTAAGCATTTCTGTCATGAATTTTTCAAGTCTACCAAGGAAGCATGTACATAAAATTCGGATTTAAAGCACACGATTACTATTTCTCCACTGTGTCCAGTCCTGGATTTGGCAGTTGCCATGTTGATAAACAGGCAGGAGTTCCTGATCTGTCACCAAAGGAGACACTTCACTTGGTGGGTGGCAGCTGGTGAGGAAGTCTCACTGTGCTCTTCTACCTTTCTTTCAATTATTACAGCATTAATAGTTTTGGGTTAAACCCATGAGAATAACAAAGACAAGCACTTACTTGTGTATTGCATGTTTTGCAGAACTGCTTGATTTTGCCAGCAGAAATATCAGTGTCTTCATAACACTCCCTGCACTCGTACATAGCGAGCCCTCCGCAGATGCGGCACTGCCGGGGAGCTGCGTTTGCAAGAAAGGCATTAGTCTCCAGGCTGGGGAGGCTTTTTAAAAATGCAGGAGAACTATTATTTTAAATGGAGAAAGACACTACATTTACAAAAAGTTAAAATGAGATTGCTAATCAAAGCAGAAATGTACCACTCTATTTAACTTCTCTTTGGTGCAATGTGCATTAAGAGAAAAACATTTACACTGGTAAGTTGCAAAACAAGATGATAAAAATCAAGTGCAAAAACAAAAGCAAAACCAGGCTTTTAAATCATGTTAGCTCTCTCTTATCATATTGGTAGAGCTTGCTTAGCCCCTATGGCTATCAACACCACAAAAAAAAAAAAAAAAAAAAAGAAAAAAAAAAAAAAGAAAAAAAAGAAAAAAGCATAAGCTAATGGCCAAGACAGTGAAAAAAAAAGGCCATGACAACTTCAGAGATTATTACTCTAGAATTAATAAGACTGCCAAAATTCATTAATCTCAAATTTAAAACTAGGTGTCCTTCCTTTGGTAATGCAATGAAAAATTCAGTGGATGATCAATGTCAGAAACTTAGGTCACAAAAAGAAGTGATACAATTATGGTTGAAAAATGCAGTCGCAATATGCCATAGCTGCACGTCTTCATCTCAGGTTCCCTTCTAGTCTGATAACCAAATGAACAGCCATATTAATGAACTGCTTTGCTGCTAATAACTCAATTTTAAAAACACCCTCCTGAAATAACTTCAGTTGTACCGCTACTCAAGACTTAAATGAACACAATCAAGGAAATTGTATTTTATACATTCTTCTGTATTAGAGCTTCTAATTGACGTAAGGGAAAAAAGCCTTCTAGCCAGTAAACTTTCACTTCTCACCCTGAGCATCTCACACTATCTTGGTAAATATCTAATAGAAAAACAACCCAAAGAAGTACCATTAGTACTTTCACTGTGTTAGGCACTCTCAGCAACTCCCTTTCAGTATACAATGCAATGTTACATACTTACTGTCTTCAAGTAAGTCTGTTATATTTAATTCCAAGGATGGAAAAATTTTATTGAACATTTTGAAGTCTTTTCCAAACCGGGGCATCTGGATAATCAGGCAAGAGGGTGCCTAAGTAAAATACCAGAATATAATGTCATGAACTTGAGATAAATAATTATCTAAGTTTATAGACATTCTTCTAATGTTATAAATATATTCATGTTATTTCAACTCACAGCCCACTGACAGAGGTATCTAAAAGTATTAGTCCTTAAAACAACTTACTGGCAGCAGCTAAGAAGTTTTCTTTTAGTAATTCTTTACCTAAATCATTTTCATCTGTTCAGCCAAAGAATACATGTCATTAAGTGAACCTTAAAGTATTTTTGCTACGTAGGCATTCAGATCACTGACACAATATTCCCAATTCCACCATGTCTGCATGTTTTTACACCAAATACTACTTTTGTCCAATTGCTGAATGGACGGATATTTAGGTATGATCACTTCTAACAAGGCAACAGCTGTCACCAACCTCTGCAAACTTCAAGTTGCTGTTGATGAATGACCACTCTAGTAACTGCTGAATTGTTGGGACTCCAACTTTCTCATTTTTGTCCATAAAAATTTGATAGAAGTAACAGTCTTGTACTTTCTGACCTGCTGATCTAAAAACAGATTTAAAGAAAAGAAAAACCAACAGATTCTGAAGCTCTACTGTAATAGCGAGTATCTTACTAGGAAAATAACATCTACATGAAAATAGTCTACAAAACATTCCCTCTTCGTTGAAATATATTGTGCTTTAAAAAACCCCAAACAAACAACAAAGCCAAACAAAACACAGCCTCCTGCCCCCAATGACTAAGTACCAGGCAGTCAAGTATTAAATGTGGACTGATTATGGAAAAATCTAAAGAAAAAAAAAAAATCAGTGTGAGTTTCAGAGCATGTTTTAAAAACATATGGCTATGCATGGCTGAACTACCAACTGACACATACTTCCTAAGCAACTGCATCAAAAACTCCAAGACAATAAAGCAGCTTTCATTGAAGAGACAATTAGGAGTTTCAGTAATAAAATATCAAATGAAACAACAATAATTATCTTCAGTATGATGGGTTTAATGAAACATTTCCTCTAAATCAGGGCGATATTTACACTGCTTCCTGCAGTGGAAGTCTCACACAGATGGCTAATGTTGCTAGACTTGCTCTATAGTTAGCAGAGAATTCTCCAAAAGGATAATCCAGATTCAAGGCTGTCCAGCTCTAATTGTTAATACTCCTTCCAGACCTAGGCAAACTCTGAGGCAGGTTACCACAAACTGCCAATGCAAGCCATAGTAAATAGTCTGGAGAAACATCTTCATCCTCACCAGAAAACAAACAAACAAAAACAAAACAAAAAACCAAACAAAAGCACCAGCAAAAAAAAAAAGCACACAAAAAACCCACCCTTTCCACTAAACACACACACACCCCTACCACAAACCAATTATCCCGTTCAAAAAAAAAGAACCACAAAATCACAACACATTTCGTATGGACAGGGAGAGGGACACAGGATTAAGCTACCAATTTAAGCATGTTTTGAGGTCAGATGTTCAAAACATAGTCAAGTATCAAGTACCAATGTTTTTCAGATAATATTTCTGTTAAATAAACATAAATCTGATATATTTGGGAGGAGATCTGGAAGTACAAAAGAAAGGATATAGAAGACTGTGCTCAGGTTGAAGAAATGGTTTTTGCTACTATAGAGAAAAAGCATATAGGACTAACTAGCCTCTAACAGCAAATGAAAACAGTTAGGTAGGAGCTGTTTCATCTCAGCAGCAAAAGTTCCTGGGATGAAATTCCTGGGAGCTTTCATCAGATTTGCTATAAACTGTAACCTCCTCCCATCCCAGCCAGCATTTAAGCCAATGTTGCTTTTTAGAGTACTCAGGTGTTGAGAGGACTCTAAGAGCATGATGCTCAGTGTTACCACTACTAATCTTAAGCCTTCTAAGAAGAAACGAGACTTCTGAATTTTCCTTGACAAGCTCAGGTATGTGCACAATACACACAGACTGGTGCTAAAAGCTGAATGGTGGAAGATATGTTTTGTTCTCTGTATGGCACAGACACGACAAAACCCTTGAAGGCCAAAGAAAAAAGATTCACCTTATTTTCAATAGTGGCTCAACTCTTAGGATATGGTGGAATAAAATATTCAAAAATTCTTCTGGATCTGGAGGGAGGAGAGAAAAAAGTTTTGTTAACATGCAAAACCAGATACATTATTCAAGACTCATTTAAAGTGAAGATTTTCAAAATTTTCATAGAAAATTAGTAACAGTTAGTTTTTACAGCTTTATTACCACAATAAGATTATGACAAACTATGAACATTTTCATAACAAACCTCTATTTGTTCTTTTAGTGTTAAATGGCCCTAATAGAAGGTACAGGCTCAACAGGGCAACAAAGCTTTCCCGTAAAGTTAAAAAAGATGCTTTGTATTTCAGAGGAATCATCTGGCATCACACAACTTTTCCAGGAGAAAGAAAAGCTTTCAAAAGGAAACAATGAATCTGCAGAGAGCCAGTGAGGAGCAGTGACAGTAACACAAAAACTACACAACAGTCCCAAGTTCATCTAAACTAGAGACTGAGTTCTCTAATCAAGAATGCAGCCAACAGCAGCTTCCCAGAGGGCTGTTCTCCCCCATCACAGTTTGCTGGTGTATTTCTCTCCCTGCCACTAACTGCAGTAAATAGTGGTTCCAGCATTCAGTATTTACAAAGAAAGTAGTATTCTCCTGAATAAAAGCAAAACAGCTACATAATACAATGCTAATTAATCAATATATGGAGCAGAAGATCAAAAAGTTGGGAACTGATTTTTCTAATATGATTGGGACATTTTGTTCCTTAAAATACTACATAACCATTGTAACAATGAAATGTTGTAGTGCAAAAGTTTATTCCTCGGGGATCAAAGTGACATTGTGAAAGAGGACAAACACCCCAGCCTTATCACAGTCTTCTCCACCAACTGCTAGAAGAGAGTTACAGAGGCACAGGAAGGCACTAGAAGAAATCCAGGCAGTGGAAGACTGCACAAATTGTTCAGATAAGGCTCTTTACATACCTGAGGAAGCAGAAAAGACCTTTCTAGGAGCCAATGGTCCCTCAGATCTGTGGTAGAGACACTACAGCCACAGCAAAATATTTGGGTGTTTTGTTCTGGTATAATTATACTAAGGTTCCTCAGTTCCTTCATATTAGAGTCTTATAAGTCTCCAAGCAAGGCAAGCCTCCCCCATTACCTTTTTCCTCTGAAGTGAATCCTGATGCAGCCTCAACTTTTTCAAGTATTTTCCTCAGTTTCATTATTTTTGTAGCACATACGTATCCATATCTAAGATAAATGGGTTTAATAAGCTATGAGCTAGTTTGTGATCAAGTCAGAGAAGTACAAAAAACCCCCAAACCAACCAACCACTTAAATACTGAAATACAGGTTCTCAAACCCTTCTTTAACTGTATACAGTATTTCTTCAAACCTACATACTGATTTCTCATATTTAATCTGACTCCCAGTTTTCTTAATGTAGTATAAATTTAATGCAGTGCTCAATGTTCTTTTATAACCTTTAAGAGCATTTTTAATCATCAGCTTACCAGGATAACTGTTTTCGGATTTGTCAGTCAATTACTTTTGATTTGTTTTCACTCTAATTTGCACCTCTTAATATATCATTTCAGAATGTCACATAATAAACAGCACTGCCAGAGTTGCTAACAAAAAATAAATTTCAATATTTGAGAAAAAGTCACAGAGCTGTACTGCTGACCTAAGAAGCTGAGGCTTTGAGTATTTAGTCCTTTCCTCTCAAGTTTTAAGCATGGTAAAAGGACAGTAAGACATTCAGCCATCTCAGGCACCTGAGATTTCTGCTACTCAGTGTGTATCCTGCTATCCTACCTATTCCACACACTCTGGAACACACCAGACAAACCACACACTCCCTGACAAGAACAAGGCTTCAGGGGCCAACATTTTATTCCAGGAATCAAATAAAAACTTTGACATAAATTGTTCAGTGACAGCCCACAGAATTTTGGAACTACAACTGTATTATTCACTTGTTTGAAAAAAATTAAGCTTAAGAACAATAACTTTACACTGAGATTTTTGTTGCATCTCCTTTGCTCATTGTGCCTAAGAAATTACAAAGGTCATATTAAGTTCTTTTATTAAAAGCATTTTGGTCACTTACAGACCACATGTAAAAGGTAATGAAACTTCTAAAACACTGCTAAATTTATTGAACTGTGAAACTCCATATAAGATAACCCAACTAATTTTCTTACCAAGTACAACACCATTAAAAATATGTAAATATGAATGCTCTGAGAAAACATAACTTGTATTTATCAATACTTTTGTATTCGTTTTTGTACAAATTTTACAATGGCTTTGTGCTGATCCATTTGCAAATAAGAAATTACTGAAAACATTTTATCACTAAACAATGAATAACTATTTCCAGTTATCACTGAATAAATTTGCCATGAAGGAAAAGTAAAAATACTAAAAAAAGTACACTGAGTAGCAGAAGATAGCCAAATTTCTCAGATTTGCAGTAGGAATGCAAACACTGCAGGATCTCTCTAATTCACGTTAGACTAGAGACCAGTTCTTGTCTTTACTTACATTCTCAGAGGATTCACAATCTCTGTCCGCAGCAGCTCCTGAGTCTCACTATAATACTCTACATCATTCATTTCTTTAGGTCTGAGTAGCACAGTGTCCAAAACAGAGCTAAAAGAAAACAGGCTACAAAGAAAAAAGGAAAAGGAAGGTTGTTTTGACCATTTTAGATGCCTGAGCAACATAAGACAAACCCAGCAAAGCCACAGAAGAATTAACTAAACAAACTCAAAAGGAGGCAATTATGGACAGGGGACACAGCTGCACTAAATAGCAAAGTCCACTCCAACCCCGTATCCTTTCTGCAAAGTACAGAACCAGTTGCCCAGGCAGGGTTCCTCAAAGAAGCTGTAAGAGGCATTTCCCTCCCTCCACCTCCTGGCCTGTGCTCTCCTTATTCTTCAACCATTTACAGGCCAGGGACTCCCTTAGTCTAAACAAGCAGATCCATAAGGACTAGTCCAGTTTGGACATGACCAGCACTTCATTGCTTGCACTGGGAGAGCACAGCGACTGCAGCACAGGACACTGGGAGCTGCACAGCAATACACACAGACAGTCACTCAAGCAAAGATCACAGGTTCTGCATTTCTAGCATGGGATGCCACTATACAAATTATGAACTTACCAGAATAAGGTGGAGTCTAAGTAACAGGAGTTGTAATGACCCTGGATACCTTTCTTCTTTCCAATCATTGTCTCTAAACCTTCGTTTTCCATTTTTGGAGGAGTGTTTTCTTCTACAACTTCACTTAAGTAACCTCCAAAGGCTGAAATTTTTTTTTTCAAAAGACACTTTAAAGCCTCAAATTTTATCCCCCTTGAGATTTTCCTATTAATGTTTTATAGCTAAGCTGCTGCCTTAGTGTAAGCATTCCTTCTCTGGACTAGAATAGCATTATAGCTGAGACTCACTGTCTTCCAGAGAGTGAAGAAGGCCTTACATTCCACACTAGAGTGCTTCAGAAAGCCTGCAGCACTGAATTAATTTTATCCAGTAGGAATGAAGTTCTCCTTTCATTACAAATGCCCTGTTCAAACTATCTTACAAGTATCAGACACTTTTTTTTGCTGTTGTCCCAGGCAATACAACATGACCCAAGAAATCTAAAATACCCGAAGTTAGGGAACAAAAGGAGTTTTTCACCACTAACTTCCATCATAAAAATACATGCTTTTCTTTGTTAATATTTAGAGAATAAAATAATTTTATGTTATGGATTATAGAAAAATAACTGCCTTTATTTCTGATAATGTAATCATACAATGCTAGAGTTGTAAATACCATTTTCGGCAAGATTGTTTTACAACTTCTAAAGTAAAAAGTGTACAGCATAAAAAAATCCTATAATTTTATGACATTTCTTTTAATATATTAACATTTTCTTGTTCTAAAGCATAAAAGAATAATTCAAGAATCACTGTATTCTGTACAGGCTGATCTTCTATTCATTAATCTCAATTAAGTAATACCTGTACAGATTTCCAAGTGTTCAATACAAAGAACTTACTGCAGGAATGAATGAAACCAAAGCCCTGGCCAGTTCCCAGCTGATAAACAAGAAATAAGCAGAAGGTCAGTACCTAGAGAGTTGCAGCGCTCGATCTGGTTGGAAACAGGCTGGAGTGAGGCAAACCTGGAATCTGGCCTGCAGCTTTTGAGTTTAACAAAAAGAGCTTTCTTTGGAGCACAAGTAAAGTATCGAGTTCCTTTAAACGTTCCGTCCGTACAGCCTGCACATTCATCTTCCTGAAAATTCAAGTGAGAATTCACTGTTTTTCTTACTTCTACAACTCTGCAGTAAGACATTTGATAAAGTATCTACCCAGAAGTCACCCTTCTGCTACCCTGAAGCGTGATGCACACTCTTTCTGGAATTTAGTATCCAAAGTCTCGACTGAGGTGTTGTTTAACTGGATTTATTGAGGAAAATTAAGAGTTGCAGGTTTCTTTCTTCATGGTTAAACTTTCACTCCATCCAAAATAAAACAAGAATTCCATCAGAAGCAGTGTGGGAGAGGTGGGAGGGGAGACTGTGAATTTAACCTAGTCCAGATTCCTTCTGTAGTTAGAAAGAGCACTTTTTACAACTTAATTTAAATCACTGAGCATGGGGTAGTGTGAACAATTTCAGTGTGACTAGGCTGCACAAGAAAAATGCCTACTTCAAAACACACAAAATGTACATCAAGGAGAGATAACACAAACTAGGAGTGAACAACAACAAGCTGTTCTCTTCAAGAACAGGATTTAAGGTATATTGCCTGCTTACTAACAAGGGCTAGGCTTTAATGCAGAAATGCACGAGTGGCACCCAGGTTAATGCATGACACCCTATGGAGCAGTCTCAGAATGCCTGTGGCTTCAACTTCACCCAAAACACCCACAAGATCAGGACTTTTTTACAACAGCTGGAATTCCAGTCACATTCTCATTTTGCTTGTGTTTTACAAAATTTTATACTGCTTCATGTAAAATTTTATTGGGTATTATCCCAAAATAAAGAACCTCCTCTCCCTAATTGTGTATACATTCATTTAACCGATACCCCATCACAACCTTGGCAGCAGCTGCCACAGAGGAAATGTCAGTACGCAACAGCAATTAATGTTTGAGGCAACTGTACTTTTTTTTTTTTTTTTACAAAGGGCCCACAGAAACACAAAGAGCACATGGCTGTCAAATCAACAATATCACTACTGTCAATTATCAAAACCAGTCCTATGGCTCTGACAGTCATCACTCTGACTGCCTGTTTGCTGATATGCAAACAACAAACAAACAAAACTTATATTCAACAAAGACTAATACAGCTAGAGAATTTTATGTAAATTTCCATTTCAAAGGACCTTTAAATTTCATTTTTCAATTACAATCTCCATAATGTAAACAAAGGACACTCCTTTAATGCAAGAAAGTGATCAGTCCTACATATTCCATTGCCCATTGTGATCCAAAGACATCTCAGAGCCTATTAACAGGGTAAGGTGTAGGGCAGCCACAAAAGTCAGAGCTTATCAAAGAATTTAGTGCTAAGGAGATCACATGGTAACCTGTTGGGGCAAATCCCCCAGACTGGCTGTTTTTGCAGCATATACAGGTACCAGCTCTGATAAAGAAAACTAGTAATTAACATTAATATGAACTAGAATTATATTTACCAGTTCCAGTCCTGCTAATACTTCATTTACTCCAGGGGGCTGGCCAATCCAGCGGATTACTCCATAGAAAGGAGGATTTTCTTTAACTTCTGCCAAGGAACCTGCTTCAAGACCATGTGAGTTTCCAATTGGTCCTGCTGTTGATGGACTCTCCTGGGTAGCTGTAGTATTCGCATCACCCATGACTGACTGAACAGATAAAGAGAGAGGACTATGTCCCATAGTACCATTAGTACTTGTTGTTTTTGTCAAGCTAAAGGGGAGGGAGTGAAATCTGTTTTCTGTAGACACAGAGTTTGTTACAGGTGGCTGCAGTGGTGGTGAAGAATGCCCAAATCCAGAAGATGAATCAGTAAGTGATTTTGAAGGGTCTTCAGCAGCTGTTAAAATCAAAACCAAGATGTTAGTTAAGTGTTGGGGTTTTTTTTCCCTGTATTAAAAAAGGACAGACTTGGCTATCAAACCAGCCACATCTGATTTAACAGGTGGGAAGCACTAACACCTGGGGACATTTAGGAAGACTTTTGTCACTTGGCAACACTGGAGACACAGAACTGACTGAGCAGACACTGCTGCAGTCCCACCACTTTTACCACAAGCAACAGAAATGAACAGCACAGAGAAAGGAGATGTTAGAAACTACAGGAAGGTTTAGATTGAAATCTTTTTTTTCCTCCTCACATGAGGCTTTCTTTGAACATGAGCTAACAGCTCCAAGGATTATTACTGTAAGGGACAAAACCAGGAAGAGCTCATTGGTCGTTGTGACTAAGGGAATTCTTTGGTTCAGAGCTTATAGAGACATAAATAATTGCTTGCAAATATTTGCAAACGGAAGAGTGCTTATTCCCCTGACTATCACAACAGACTTTGGTTTTAATACAAGGAATCTATCAGTATCTATAAAGAATAAAGGATTAAATATGTCATGACCAGTGCAGTGCCTGATAAAAGAGATCACAACTCTATGTAACAGCACAAGCACTCTGTGTCTTATCTCTCTACATAGTCATAGAATACCCTGAGTTGGAAGGGTCTCTAATACACAATTGGTATTCACAGAACAAAAGCATCTTCATCTTCACCTGTTCTCCCCATGCTATTTCATTAAATGAAGTTAATGTCTTAAAAAATGTTTAAAAAAAAAAAGACATCTGTTACACAACCAAGAATAACTTTAACCCATTTTCTTTTGTGGTTCAATGAATTTAGGGGCTACTGCTGCTATAGGTTTCCATTGCAAATTAACATTATTAGTTTAGTATTTACCCCTTCAGTCACGAAGCCAGTTAGCCACATTTTTCTAAAGTTTACCAGGAAAGAAAAAAAAAAAAAATAGGTCTGGAAGCAAATCAAGCTATATTGATCCTTTAAGTGTGTGCACTCATACTTTTAAAAACCAAAAGGGAGATTTTACAGAAGTAACTTTTAAAAAAATACAGAAAAAACCCCATGTATGCTTAGATAACTTCCCTGCTCCCACTTCCAGACTGATTAGCTGGCATGGCAGATATTACAGTTCCCCTGGATCTGTAACGTTAGCTACAAAGACAGGCGAAATGCAATTACTCCGTATACTCAGCTACAAGGAATATCTTCGTGTCTTCCATCCCAGCCTCAGCTTTTATTCTGCCTGTGAGACATGTGCATTCCCACAGAGCTGCACATGAGTTGCCAAGAACGTAATCTCCTACACGCAGAATAAAACCACAGGTCACACCAAGACAAGAGTACCTTTTACAGAGCTTTCAAGATGCTTTTTCTGTAGTATGTATTCCACTAAGACAACACAGTCCAACTGTTCTACATTTAATCTCATCCTTGTTTTATTTGAAGTGCATAATGTACTCTAGTTTTGTTTTGGGGGTTTCTAAAATAAATATATAAAAAACTATCCTCTTTCTTTACCTTCATCAATATACCATGGGGGTTTTGTTTTTGTTTGAGGCTGAGAGTCAACTGATGAGCCATTTAATGTATAGAAGACTTCAGATCTGCTTCTATTTCCAGGTTCAGAGGTAGATCCTAGAACACATATTTTATTGAAGAGATTAATCTCTATTTACAAAAGGTCACTTACACTCTTATTTCATAGTATAAATTTGTTATACTTTCAAGAATATACAACTGCCTTTCCACAAAGGAGCAAACCCTCCCATCAAGGCTAACACAGTTCTAAGCTTACAAGGTAGAAGTCTACACCAAACCAACATACACTCTAAGCTGAAATTTCAAGTCACCAAGCTTAAAAGAAGGCAGCAGATATCTCTCAAGAGCAAATTTTTCGTGACTATAAATTATGGACAGAAGAAAGTATTTGCAATACAGTTACAGCAGGTGGGTTTTGGTTCTAAAGCACTGAAATTTCACAGTAGGCAAATAAATTACTGATCTACTTTCAATTCTATAACTTGTGCCAACATATAACTACAGTTACCACAGTGAAGATCATCTCTGCCAGCATCCAATGCCAAGTAAAATGACAACTTACAGAATATACTATCATGAGTATTCTACTATCCAATGTAGACACAGAATTTTGATTTTTGCCTTTAGGAAAAAAAAAAAAAAAAAGGATAAATTGTTTCTCTTTCAATTTTGGGTTTTTTTTCCTGGGAGGATTTTCAGAGCTGGACAAAAACAGAGTCAAGGAAGTTTATATTTTAGGAATTCGATTTTGGTTTTGAATCACAGCAAAATTAATACAGGCATTATTAAGTAGATCTGCTCCGGGGCTAAAAATTTTGAAGTTCCTTGTTCTGCAAGAAGACAACAGCAAACTATATATACTAAAAACCAAACCAAAACGAAACAATAAACACACACCACACTTCCAGAGAAACGGAAGGCAGCCCTGACCCAGTGATACTAGACAACTAGGTAATACAGTCTTGAATTTTTGCTAAACCTCAAACTCTTTTTCATGAAAATGAAGGCAGTTTGAGCAATCCTAACTTAAACTGTCTACCATCTTTATAATGATTAAATAAATTCATACTAACACTCTACTTCACAGAAATTTAACTTTTAACTACAGTTGCACTTGATCTTAAAGGTCTCCGCCCACCTTGATGATTCTATGAACTTGACACATAACTGATATGATAAATCAACTGATAAAAAGACTTTTTTTTTTGCAAACAACAAAATTTTGTAATCTTACATAACTAAAGAAAATCCCTTGCCATACGTACCTATAGCCTTTGGCTTACTATGATTGAACGAGCTTTTGTCACCACTTCTTGAGGTATAGGCAAGCTTGGGAGGTCTCCTGTCCTGTGACACAGTCTCTAAGACGTGGTACATGAAGAGAGTATTAGCTTCCCTTTTCTAAAGTTCACCTCAGAATGTAACTGAACAAAGGTCTGCCATCACAAGCTTTAACACTGAATGGAACAAAGCCTTGTTTGGCACATAACCAACATTTTATATGTATACAATTTGCTTTTATCACATCAGCAATTGTTTACTCTGAAGTCTACCATTACTTCTTGAACATATCAAATAGGTTGACTTTACATCCTTCAACATATGTATCTATTTCCACTATGGGAAACAGATGCAAGAAATTTTAAGGTTTTTATTCTACCAACACATCTACAATAAATGCTCTTTTCAAAAAAATGGAGACATGCCCATGAATTCTCCAGAGAAGAGCAGAAACTTTGTGCAAAAACATGCATCTCAACTAAACCAGCATGCAGGAGGCAGACGTAAGAAAAGTCAGTCAAACTGAAGAGTGAGAACAACAGTTACAGACTACAGTCATTAGAACCTGCCTAGAGACAGAGCCCAAACAAAAGTCTCATATAAACTTTCTTTTCTTCAGAAAAGGAATCAGGGTACCGCAGTTGTTACAAATTAACACTATTCAGTGAATTACTTCAGTGAATTTTTCCAGTCTTGACAGGCATTTCCAAGTATTTATTCACAGAATGTACACCTAATACTGTCAACACCTTTCAAGCAAAGAAAGAACAGCTTTCTGATCAAGATACTTGAACTCCTGGAGTAAACTGAACAACAGTCCATAGAAAAGATTCCCACTACACTCACATATTCATGAATATTATACACTGCATAGTATTATAAATACTATACAATTTAACAGGAATTGTGTTCAGTATTAAAGCTTTTCTACTAGTGAGACTGTAACCCAAAGGAGGGTGAAACTGAAGAGAAGTATAATACAGAAGGTAATTCAAGTGAATTTAGGATATTAATTCTGCTGTATTGTTTTAATCATATAACTGTGCCTAGGTGGAGGATGTCCTAGATGCTGTCGAAGTCTGCCTTCTGGCTAAGAAAGCAGGGCATACCTGGAATAACATCATTGATATGCAAAAGAAGTGTACTTTCAACACTTGCAAAACTGCACAGCTGTATTCCATTATATCTTCCATCCCAGTTTCCAATCGGATTATCCTAAAAATAGAAAAACACATTACATGTATCCCAAAAGAAGATTTACATCATACTGAGTACACACATATGTCTTTAGGAATATAAAAAGTAGGAAAATGAAAGATTTGACAACATCTACTTTTTCCTGTAACAAATTTTCTATTTAGAATAGACAAACATTACAGTCTTTAAAGACAAAAGCTTAAAACCTGCTCTCTTGAGAAGTAGTTCCTACTTTAACAAGCATTTCTCTTCTAAAAAACATTGCTGATAAACAAGCTAGAACAACTCCAGTGCATTGTTATGGAACAGCTGCTGCAACCAAGAAAATGGAAGCATCTAACATATAAAACCAGAACAATCTTGAACTACCAAAAATTTAAAAGCTGCTTATTTAAAAAAAATTCATGTTGCTAGAAACAATTTTTAATGACAAGCTTCACATTTTCTTGAGAGATCAACTTTTGTACTTGAAACTCATACTTTTAAGGTAGAACAAAGTCAAACAAAACAGTTACATGAAAAAAAGCTTTTTAAAACGGCTAACAAAAGAAAAAGACATCCAGCCTACTTTTTTAACAGGCAGAACAAAGCCAGTCTCACAAGACGAACACTCAACTCCATGACTTCAGGACTGACACCTAACATGGCAAGTAGCTCAGTGGAGGCTCCTCAGAGTAAGCAGAGTATTTTGCCTGAACTGTTTAGCATCAAATAGGACACCATTTACCTGATGCCAAGAAACAATTACCACCAAGGGGCATCTTTGAACACAGTGTTTATTTCCCATTTTAGGTCAGCCTCCGCTGAAGTAGCTTGTGGATAATGTTTCTTCTTCTAAGTGCATGTCATTCACTAGCTAACACACATGCAGAAGTTATTAAAGTCAGATTATTTTCTTACCATGTCCACTCCAACAACGTATCCTAAACTTTCGTTTCCTGGTAAGACATCACAGAATATAACTGTCCCATACTCTATACTCTCTCCTATCTTCAGAGAAACCCTGGAGTTGATCTCCAGAGGAGGAAGTTCTACCTGCATTGTGTCAACTGGAGCTGCATAGTCACTTTCCAGTTCATTGTCATCATCTTCCACCAGCTCCAGTTTGTCCAAAGCAACAAAAACCCCACAATCCTCATCACATCTGAAAAGCTGCTTGCCTTGGTACTGTCCATCAGTAAAGCCCTGACCGCGACCTTCTTCCTAAGTGTCGGAGGAGGAAGAGGAAGGGAAAAAAAAAGAAAAGATAAAAAACCAAACCATGTATTCTGTGAAAAAACAGACTACTAAAAAAGCAGCAACACAATCCAGTGTTTTGGACAAACTGCACTAAGAATTTGCCTGATGAACTATCGTTATATTGAGAGAATTCTGTTGTCAGAATCTGTGGCAAATACACAAACTGTCTATCTCAGGAGAATAAAGAGCAAGATGTCATTAGATTAGGGAGTAGCCGCAGGCAGAAGCCTTTATAGTCAGAGAAGCATGTTCTCTTCAGGTGCAAATTTTGCTTCAATCATCAAATTTTTGCCATATCAAGACAAGACTACTTACTAGACATAATGCTAAGCATTCAAAAATTCCACTTATATGCCATATAAGTGAAATGATTTTCAGAAACACTTGGGCCTGATATTCCTTGAGGTTCTCAGTGGGAATTACAAAGAGTCCAGGAAAAGTTTAAAGAGTACTTTGAAAAATATACTCCTACAACAAGATGAGAACTCTCCTGAGTTCAATAGCTTACGGTTGCCATTAATTTTGTACAAGTATCTCACAAGGAGCATACAACAGGTACATTCTCTATTTTAACTAGTTGCCATTGGACTTTTAGGAATCTACAAAAACAGCAGCCCTAAAATCCAACCCTGCATTTATGGACTGTATCCTGACACCAGAAAACAAAGCACTCAACAGAAATCTGAGAGTCTGATATTCACCATGATAGGGATGCAAGCATTTTTGCCCAGAGAAGTTGTGGATGCCCCATCCATGGCAGTGTTCAAGGCCACGATGGATGGAACTCTGGGGAACCTGGTCTAGTGGAAGGTGTCCCTGCCCATAGCAAGAGGTTTGGGACTACATGATATTTAAGGTCTCTTCCAACCCAAACCATTCCATGATTCTATGAATTAAATTTTTCTGGGCTAGAGGACTCAGAGTATGCTCAAGTCTTTCTGCCAGCCCATGCACCACATCCAGCTTCACTTAACATGGAGATTACAAGGCTGATCCGATATGGCACATTCACATAAAAATATTTATGAGAACGAAGGTACAGTTTTTAGGGGTAACTATGCTTCTAGAAAAAAAATTATTAGGAGTTTCTCCTTATAGTGAAGATTTATTTAGCTCACCTCATAAAGCATATCTGATACTACCCCTTAGCAAGTAACTTACCAGCAATTCTACTCCAAAGTATATCCCTGTTAGGGACCTTTCTTGCATTAAGGGCCCTCTGAAGCGAACAACTCCAGGATATTTCTCATCCCCTGATCTCAGCTGTACTCTAACAGGTGAGCCAATATCTATCTGGACGCCTTTAGCTAACCTGCTTTTGCTTTTAAACAAACTGTATCTTTCCTCACAGTTAGTAATAGCCAGAAGCAACTCTGCTAGTTTTTCGTTTATTTCTATAACATCCTTCTCATCCACAAACAAGATTGCATGAGGTTGTTCCAGAATCTTTAATCCAATCTGCAGTTTCTTGCCTTTACATGGAATATTTCTGGAGTGTGCCACAGAAGAACGGTCTTGAAAAAACTGCCCAATGCTACCTTTGGGCACTTTCAAGAGCTTTTGAGTCTGCTTGTCTATGACACTGCATTCCTGGAGAAGCAAGTAAAAGATCCGCTCTTCCCAGTAGGACGAACTTGCTTTTTCTTGACTCCATAAGCCTGAATTCATTGTGATTAAAACTTTAAAAGCTGCACAGAAGTCTTCAAGAAAAATAAGCTCTTGATTTATATGCAGAGATCTTTCCAAATTCTACTGAAGGGTCCAATCTTTGTGAAACAGTGCAATATTCCTTCTGCAAAGAAACACATTCAGAGCAGGAAGCCTAGAATAAAAAGAAAAGAAAAAACAATTGAATTGGGTAAGTACAGCTAGTCTTAAATAAAACATAAAACAATTTAAATCTGTGACCAGACTCATTCCTCATACAGATCAGAGTTCAGCAAATGCAAGGCAGTGACCACAATCCCAGAACAGCCACTGTACTGCTGATCATGGACAGACCCATTTACCCATCTCTGCTCCTTATTGCTGTGTATTTCATTTCCTTCTCTAGTTCCTTGAAAAAAGGGGTTGTGGAAAACATGTAATGAAATGCAGAAAACAAAGAAAACACACATAAGTGAAAGCAAAAAGAAAACTTAAGTGCAAATGAACATGAATAAACAACCTGCTCTGGTTTACAAACAATATTTTAATGAAACTTTCCACTATAAAGTTCTTTTCCCATGTTTAGTGACTACTTATTTCTGACAAAGTGCACTGCATCTGTCATTCTGCATAACATTTTGATTTAGTGAAGCAGAAAATTTTGTTGACAAAATAGAGCAGCAGAAAATGGGAACTTTAGTAACTTGTAACAGCCATTTCTTTAATAGAAATGGACAGTTCCAGTAATATACAATATATGAAAACCAAATTGTGCCAACATTGCAACATGCAGTTCTCAGAAAAAAAATTGGAGGCTCTTACTTTTATCATTCTAGAAAGATAGTTCACTTCAAAGTAAAAAATACCTCACTTTCAGCTATTAAAAAACCATGGAAGCAAACACCTTGGTTAAACATCATCTTAAGAACTATAGCTCACAACCAATGAAGTGAAAAAGAACAATTTAAAAATACTTCTTTGAGCATATGTGTCGTTAGTTCACACTGGATACACAAAGAAAGAGACTTTCGGAAATAAACGGATCTTCTTGGGACATACAAAGGGGTCTGTTGTCTTTGTTACCCATTGCTACTAATAGTGCTGTAATTATTTTTCTCATCTTTTTAAACAGACAGAGTATTTAACAAAACTCTTTCCCCAAAGAAAAGTAGTAACTATAGACAACCTGAAATTTGGGCAAAGTCTCAACTTTCAGTCCCTAGGAACTCACACATTCCTGTGCTGCCTCGGTGAGGCTCCTGTACCATCCAGACACTCAAACCTGCTTCTCATCTGCACAGATGTGACACGTGGGTGTCAGTGTCACCACCACACTTCAACACTGCTGCTGCAGCAGCTCACAGGAGTTCTGTGGCTTAATGTGTTTCCATCTGCAAAGTAATTAACACCTGAGGAGCAGGATCTAGACAGTTTCTGATCTCACTGAAGGAAAGTCTGGTAGACCATCCATGTGTTTCCAAGCTAAAAAATATTTTTCCTCACTTTCATTTGATACATATAAATGGGCTTTAACGTTTGTTGATGATTAACAAAAAAGTGGTGTGAGCATGGGACTGAAATAGTTTATGTGGAAACTGATGAAAAACACAGCAGGATTCCCCTCCCCCTGCGCCACATGGAAACATGATTAAATGACCATTAATTTTTTTTAAGTCTACTCAGATGTTAAAATAAGAGTTTCATACAAGTTCTGATTGGTTTGCTTCCCTTACTTTTTTTCACACAATGGGAAAAAAACCTTGTCTTGCTCTTCATAGTTCCATTTTATGTTCTCAGCTTTCAAAAGCTGGCACACTTCACTTACCTTTCTTTTTTTTTTGAGCCATTCCACAAAGTTTCTCAATCCCCAGTAGACTACAAACAAGTATCTCTGACATTACAGGGATCCTGATAAATAATTAATTTTAATAAGTATGTATGGAATAATATATTAAAAGAGGAAGTCCGTTCAACAGCTTGAAAAAGGTTGATTGAAAAAATTTATTTAAAATAAGCTTTATCATATCTATTTTTTAGTAAGTATAGCTTGCTTGCAAGTTCATTGCTGCAATAATAAAATCTTCACATGTTTAGTAGTAAAGAATTCAGTGAGAAAACATGCCAACAGCTGCATTTAGATTATGTAATAACTTTATGTGGTGTATGGTCAGTCTCTCAAAGCCCTAGTCATCCACAGAAATGCTACTAAACCCACTGGATATAGTACCAAATGGCTTTCTTTCAAAAAATAATTCATTATCCCTATATCTCTATGCCTTCCTTTAAAAACTTATCTACAACCACCGTCCCATACAGCTTTAAAAGCCAAATACCCTTCTTTTAGAATAATACAAGTGATAAATTAGATTTCAAGAGCACAGAAAAGCTTGTTAAAAGGACATTAAGTTTTGGCAGTGTATCAAAAGTACATTTGCATACACCACTGATTTTAGGATTATTTTTACAGCCATTTTCCATGGAATTCTGTGAATAAAGTAAAATCTTTGCTGAACAAACAGGGTAGTCATATCAGACTATGACCAAAATCAACTATTAGACCACTGTATGATTAATTTGGAAACCAAACAACTTAATCCTTACCAAAAAGTCAACACTGCACAACACACCAGCAACTACAACACTTCTGCAAACCCCAGAGTACTTGACCACCAATACAGACAATTTAAGTGTCAGAGCCTGTTAAGCTGCATCCTTCTGTTCCACCTAATACCTCATTTTTTTCATGCTCTAAAGACTTTGAGGAGAAACAGGCAAAACACAGTTACAACTGCAACACCACACAGTTTGCAAGAAAAACACTTTTAAAAAATTGTCAGGTGTAGGCCATAAGCTACTTAACTTCAAAGCTTCCCTAACTTCCTTTATTCCTCTGTCATGAGCCACTGTTGCCGCTACAGAGACATCTCATCAGAATAACAGTTTGCTCTGAAATTCAAGAGCTCTGCTTCTACCCTGCAGGAACCTTACATGAACTATATAGAGATGTTTAAACCAGCTATCAGGTTTCAGAATGAACACACGTCTGTGGCTCTGATCCAGAGTATAAAATGAAAAGGCTAAAATAAACTGCACAGTTTCTTAAAAAAACTTCCACTTTAATACCAAAAATAATTTAACCACCTGAGATGCACAGCTCTGTTTTGCAACAGCCCAAAACCAATTTTCACGTGAAGGTTAAAACTAGGAGCAGGGAAATTTAGTTGCAGCTCAATGTACACAGAATTACATGCTGGCAATACAAGCCATGAGTGGAAGAAATAGAAACTGTTTCTCAAAAACAGCGGTTGAAACAGCCTAATACAAAGACGTTCGTACTGGTAACATGATTCCTAAGGGAAAATGCACCGGCAGTTGTGTTCGGCGTTATAAATCTGATTCAAAAAATCCCCGTGAGAGGAAGAACAGGAATCATTCTCAAGGGCCAGAATGCTGTGGCGTTACGAGATTTGCCAGTACGGCCGCCCTGCAGACACCCCGCGTCCAGTCTTCCCCAAAAAAAATGAAATACGTGTGCTCAGATTCCGAAATGATACGGAATATCGTATTTCACTTGGTTCTCTCACGGAGTGTTTCATGGCAAGACACGTCCATGAGACCCACATGGCTCCGTGCAAGGCTCAGCTTTGGAGAATTATTATCCTCCCCCCCCCCCAAATCTGAGCATTTTCTCTCCTCCCCAGGCGGCTGTGTGCAGGACGGGGAAGGAAAGTCCCGAAACACTTCTTGAGTAGCCAACGCGTTGCCCGGGGATTGAGGCTGAAGTGCCAGAAAGGCCCAGCAGGGCCCGCCAAGAGCGGAGCCACCGCCACCCCCGGCCCAGCCCGGCCCCGCCGCTGGGCCCGGCTCCCCCAGAACCGCAGGGGCGCCTGCGGCGGCTCACGGCGACCGCCCACGGAATCGGCCGGAGCGCGGCCTGATCAGGCGCCCGCGCCAGCCGCGCCCCTGCCTGACGGCGCCGAGCGACGTCCCGCGGCAGCGCCCGACCCCGCTCGCTCCTCACCTCCTCATGCTCGGCCCGGGCTGGGCCTCCCGCCCGCGGGTCCGTCCCGGCGCCCTCACGCGCCCGACGCGCCGGCCCTGCCCTCTCCGCGCTCCCCCATAGCCGCCACGGCCGCGCAGCGAGCGCCCGCACACCCGCTCCTGCTGCCCCGGCAGGCCCTCCCCCTCGACCCTCCGCCGTGCCCGCAGCCAATCACAGCGCGCCGGGGCCACCGCTGCGCAGCACTATTGGCAAGAAGCGCCGCCAGTCACGAGCGGATCCGGGGCTTTCCAGTGCATCGCGGTTGTATGAGCCGCAGGGGAGGGGGCGGATGGCCGAACCCGCCCCCTAGAGAGCGCTGATTGGTCGCGCAGAGCGAGGGGGCGGGACTTCTGGCGCTCCGGAGGCGCTGATTGGATGACGTGCGCGTGCCCCCAGCGGTGGGCGGGCACTGCGCCGCGGGGTCGGTGCCGCTGCCACGCCCCGGTCCCGGCCCTGCGCGGGCGCTTGGCTCCCTGAGGGCTCTGGAGCCTGCGGGGTGCGCTGCCCGAGGCCGCCCCGCTCCAGCCCGCTCTGGGAAGGGACACGCCCGCGTCCAGCGCTGTGTCCTGAGCCGGAGTCGCTGGTGGTTGTCCCCGGCGCGCGCAGAGAGGTTCCTCGGGAGGTGGCAGAGACGTCCCGGTGCAGTCATGATGCTCCCCGGGAAGAATTAATTGCAGAATTAATAACAGGCCCTCCGTGTGGGCTCGGGAGGAGCGCCGGAGCGATTTCAGCCGTGCCGGTGCACAAGGGGCGGTTTCCCCTGCACAGCCCTGACCTTTCCGCGTGGTGAGCTCGGGGCAGTTCCGCAGAGTTCCCAGAGCCTGTTCGCCAATGTCAGACTTCGGTCTGGATTCAATACCCACTTCGGAAATATTTTCACTCACAAGAAATTGAAGAAATGCTACTGAATATTTCATTTAATAAAAGCCAAGTGTAGCTCCTCTTAAACCGACCTACTTTTGTTTGTGCCTGTCATCTGAATGCTGCGCTATTTTATCCACTTAGCATCACTGTTGTTTATAGATAGTGAGCTCTGCTTAAATTATGAATGAGAGAATGAACTCTGGAATAGAAGGGAATTGCTCAACAGGACAGTTATGTTTAAAGACTCTATTCATGCATGCAGTATTTCCAAAAAAACAACATTTAGTTTAGAGAAGATTTCTTTTTATTCATGTAGTATTCTAAACTGGTGCTTTAAATTTCATTTTTAAAATATTTCTAAAGTTTTGCACTTTTAGAGATGGACTTCCTACAAAGAAGCATCTTTTAAGGATACAACATTTGATCCTGTACCTCAGGAGGTTACAGTAATATTGGCACATAAATAAACACTTTCCTGGTTTCTTAGCATCTGTAGCATTCCTTTAATATATGTTTTTATGTAATTTAGTAAGATGTGCAGTTCAACATTAGCTAAAGTAAAGGCTGTTCCAGTAAATCCTGTTCCCTACAGCTCTCTGGAATCCAGAGACAGTCAGTAAGCAGATCCAATGCAGCCCCAAATCAGGGGTTGAGTGCCCATTTCTAAGCTCTGAAGCAATGTGAGTCACTACCAAGGCTTTTGCTAGGAAGATGAGAAGGCAGGGTTTTTATTTGTGTGGGTATGTTCAAGACGGAAAGGACACAGACACCAGCAGGAGTTTCCAAGAAACCCCTGAGTAAACAATGAGATTCCATCCACTATGGGATGAATGCTCACACTAATCATGCCACCTAGTCCCTTAAAAGCAAAATTGCATTTCAAAGTCTCATTTAATTTTTAAACAATAAATAGCATTGAAAAATACACTATACTAAGTAATATACTAAGATTTATGCCTTCCTCCTTTTGCAGAAGAGCATACAGTAGCCCCAAGTCATGCTCTGCTGATCCTCAAGGTGGCTATCTATACACAGCTGCTGCAGCCTCCGCTTGTAGAGCTGCCTTTTATGCTGCTGCAAGCTGCATTAACGTGTCTGCTATAAATCCTGTTATCCCAAATTTCATTATATTTACATTTTGGGTATAAATAAATCACATGTGGAGCATGACTGTAAGTATTAGCCAAAGTACACCATAATTATATGTGAGAAGAAAAGGGTACAGACACATTGTGAGCATAAAATATCAAACTACTTGATAGGAATGACTACATGTAGTGTTCCTAATAACTCACAACAAAATATTTAAAAATATTCTGTATTCCATGTAATTATGCACTTAATCCTCTATGAATTCATTGGAAAAGGGGCCAACATGGCCCATTTACAAAGCCTGTCATTCTGCAGACAGAACAGTGCTTGTGACATTTAACCCAAGTTAATATCCCATTGACCCACTGGGCTTGCACACAGCTCCGTGTCACTGACAGACCACAGATGAAAGGCAGGCCAGGACTGGTGTTTACTCTAAAGCTCCTTCATACTCCTTTAGAAGTATAAAGGAGTTGTAAAGTGATAACAGGACTTTGGCAGTGTAAAATGGGCCTGTTACATCTCTTTTATGTTGAAAACCCTGTCAGTAACACCAGCACAAGACATTTGCCATTAAACAGCGAATGATTTCTTTAAACCACACTCTTGCTAAGAGAGACATGTTTTGTAATAATGAAGTATGATAAACAAATTTCACTTTCAAATGACACAACACTGTACAATTACATTATTATAGCATAGCATGGAACAGAATTTTGTGCTGTGCCAGGATAGGAGTATGGTATTCATTTATCACAGCATTACCCCCAAAGTGCAGAATATTCATCAAAACAGATGATTTTTTTTTTTCTGCTAATTCAAACATGGAAACGGCTGGTATTTATCCAGCTGCATTAGAAAAAAATAGAGAGGGAAGGTGCTTGCAGAAGCATCAAAGACAGTACGACCACACTTTCTAAATATTAGTTATATGATAAAAAGGGACTTGGATAAATATGTCAGGTATTTCTGCCCCCTTGTTTGTTTAGGGTTTTGTCATTATCTACTGTTCTAATGAATTATTTAAATACTGTTTAGCTAAATAGTTTGGGGCTTGAGATGGAAAAGTAGCGCAGACTACAAGGTTGCCTGAAGCTGCACTTCTAAGGACAGAAGCGGAAGAGTATTTTGTAATAGGGATATTACAGCCACATTCCTTAACAAGAATAAGACCTTACTCTGCCTATGATAAAATGCAAATAAAACCAGCCAGAAAACTGCAGTTCATACATGACATTGGTTTAGCTCCCAAGTTTTCCAGCTGATACCAGCTTTGTAGTCTATGGTTAAATATTGTATGTCAGGGTTTGTGTAATCTGTCTGATTGGGAAAATGGGAACTGCCCAGATTGGGGTATAAATCAAAGCAGAATGTTTGACACAGTGGCAGCAGTCCTTTTTGGTTCTTTAACTGTCAAAAGCACACAGTCTTTCAATAGTGGCAGGCATCCTTTACATGGCATCACAATGCTGGCTCATCTCTTGGCTGGTCACCAAGTTTTGGCCATAAACTTTCAGGCTGTTCTTCTTAAAATGAGTAATTTAATCTTAAATGGGTATGGAGGATATAACTCATATGTCAGCCACCTTTTATTCACTGCACTGTTATGATTTTAACCTTGCCTCACTCCTACATTATTGCAGAGCACACTTTTCCCGTATCCCTTGGTAGGTGCATTTTAACACCGTGCCCTTTATGTCTGACAAAGTCAGTGCTTTCACAGAATACAAACTGTGAATAAGCCACTGCATCAGGATCCCTTTTCCATCCCTGACAACGACAGAAAATGTTTTTCCATTAAAATTTACCACAGTTTTATGAGTATTAAGGTAAATTGGTGGTGTAAATGCACTTGCCCATCTCTCAGAATGCTTTGCTGCCATTGTGAAAATTTTCTTTTCTACTGCTTAACCTTTACATAATATTTGGCTGTTGGAAGTGTAGCTGAGAATACAAAAAGAAAGATATTAGTTATGCATTCTTCCAGCAAACAACACTGTGTACTGCAGTGGGTTTTGCATGTGCTAATCAAGTAGACACTTAGAAAAGTAAAATGCTGCCAGACTAACTAGGTCCCAGTGAAGGGCAAGGCACTGTTTGAACCAAACCTGAGCTCCTGGGAGCAGGATGTGGAGTAGCAGCCTGCTAAACCTGCTATGGATGTCACAGCTCCTGAGCATGAGGAACACCCTCAGGAATCAATTGTGACCATAATAGCTGACTCTACAGCAGAATTCTTGTGGAACACCCTTGATTTGTAAATATAATAACACATTTCATTTCTTTTAATCATCCAGGTTAATTGTACTAGAACTTACTTATTCTGAAATAATTGAAAGTAGAGGTCACACTTAATATACTGATAAATGTACTTTTTTCTTTCCTTTTAGCTTTATCTAGAGCAGAACAATAGCACTAAGCATCACAAAATAATTCATTGCTTTTTGGCACCACATAAATTAACTGATTCAGAATTCAAAGTTGAGATACATCCATAAACTGTCAGCATGAGTGAAATACACTGAAATCCCCCTTGGTTGTTGCTCACAATTGTAACCAAACCCATAAATCTAACTTTAAAGGAATGAGAGTAGTGCCAGAAACCCATGCCTTGTCTACACTTAAAAGAGTTGGCTGGTATAGCTACACCTTAGAGCTGAATTGGCAAGCACAGATTTCTTTTCGGGTGTAACTTAAATCGCTTTCCTCATGGAATATTCTAAAGTGGCCGAAGGACTCTGCCAGTATAAAAGCATCTTCTCCAGGGCTTTTGCCAATGTGGCTGTAGCTGCATGCAAGGGATTTTTCATCATTCTGACAGCTATTTCAGCAAAACTCCTACATTTAGACCAAGTCCAAGTTAAAGTTGGCATTGTTTTATGTTGCAAATAAAGCAGAAGAGAAGCATTACCAGTTTATGGTCCTGGTTTTACATTATTTTAAATTGTTTGGTCTAAAGGAATGTGTGGGGCAGGATCCATGTGGTCCTTTGGATGTTTGCCTCCCACATTTGTGCTGCATTAAAATTGCTTGGTTTTTCAGTGACTGAACTTTGGCAAAGGGGAAACTTACATTACTAAAAAAAGATAGTGTCCATATTATTTACCCCAGAAATAGCTATCCTGATGGTTTAAAGCAAATTTCCAAACTGAAGTGAACTCCAAAAAAAGAAGCATCTGGGCCAAAGGACATGTGGATTAATACCACATTCTTCTTCATTTTGTCCTCAGTTCAACAATGAATTTAAGCACATGTAGGATTAATTTTAGGCACACTTGTAAGCCCATCTCAAGTTTAGTAATCATGTCAGATATAATAATGCTCCTATTTGAATTTTAATTGAGCAGATATTTGAAATTAATCACATTCTGCACTGTGCAGAATCAGGATTTCTGTCAGAAGCACAAGTTTACACAGAACAAGGCTGTTTGTTGTGATGCCATCTGCATTTTCTTTCCTGAACTGGATGTTAAGCCTGTATTTTAAAGACGTCCCAAGGGGCATTATTTTTCCACATAAGTACATTTTACGTATTTGGCTTTTCCCCCCCTAATCTCCATTTTGCTGAGAGTGTTTTTTCTTGCTTCAGAAACCCATGCAGAGAAGTTTGCCTGGATTGTGTTGACTGCATGGAAGTCCCTCCCGCGCCCAGGGGCCGCTAGCGCTGGGTGCCGGGGGATGATGCTAGCGCTGGGTGCCGGGGGATGATGCTGGCGCTGGGTGCCGGGGAATGATGCTAGAGCTGGGTGCCGGGGGATGATGCTGGCGCTGGGTGCCGGGGGATGATGCTGGCGCTGGGTGCCGGGGGATGATGCTAGCGCTGGGTGCCGGGGGATGCTAACGCTGGGTGCCGGGGGATGCTAACGCTGGGTGCCGGGGGATGATGCTAGCGCTGGGTGCCGGGGGATGCTAACGCTGGGTGCCGGGGGATGCTAACGCTGGGTGCCGGGGGATGATGCTGGCGCTGGGTGCCGGGGGATGATGCTAACGCTGGGTGCCGGGGGATGATGCTAGCGCTGGGTGCCGGGGGATGCTAACGCTGGGTGCCGGGGGATGCTAACGCTGGGTGCCGGGGGATGATGCTGGCGCTGGGTGCCGGGGGATGATGCTAACGCTGGGTGCCGGGGGATGATGCTGGCGCTGGGTGCCGGAGCCCGCAGCGGGGCCGGGCCGGGCCGCGGGCGGCCCCGGGGCTGCGGGAGGCTCAGGAGGGTTCATGCGCAATCGGGCAGCACCGAGCCAATGGGACGGGGAAGTCTGATTTAACCGAGGCTTCTTCCTTCCTTTTTGTAAGACACAGAATGTGCCCGCTAGGTGAAAGCACGGACATCTTTCTCTGCGTTTCGGACACGCGGGGCGGGCTCTGCTCTGTGGCCTCGCACAGAGCTCACATGTGCCACGACTAAAAGAACTCGGCGATTTCCAGGTGGGTGCTCTGGGCGCTTCGGGGTCTAGGGCTACTTAAAACCCTGTGAAGGAGCTGGAGCAGCACTCACCCTGAAACGGAACAGGATGCGTGTCTGCTCAAGATAAAACCGTGTAATTTGTTGCAGGGGGGTTGTGTTGTTTTGGATTTTTTTTTTTTTTTTTAATATGGAAAAATAAGTAGTAGCTTAGTTAAAAGAGCTTGCGATGAGTTTTAGCTGTGAAAATGAAACTGTTTGCATGAAGTGCAGTTAGTATTCAAGGTACATATATTCAAGGCAGAAGACTTGTGTGTCATAACATCCACTTCTGCATTCTTCTGTTTACAAGTGTGTTATGTATCTCTGGTAAACCATGTTTTAAAGTAGCATTAATATATATATATATGTATGTGTATATGTATATAATACACATGTATACTCATATATATATTTACGTATATAAAGCTATAAATATAAAAAAAAATTTTTTTCAACGTAAATACTATTTTTCTCAAAAAGTTATCCCAACTTATAACCAAGAAAAAAAGCTGTCATTTAAATTTGTTTGGCCATTTTCAGATTCCTCATTTAATCTACTATATATTCTCTTGGGATAAACTGGTCTGATTTTCAAAAGACTGACCAGTTAAACAATAAGTAAGTGGCTATTCTTCATATTAAAAAAGCAGATCATAAGGAGGACTGAAGAACAGTAAGAACTTTCACTCCGAGAATAAGGGCTTCCATGATGCTTTCCTTAAGGAGGATGACAACATTTGTGTACCTGCTTGTGCAAGCCAGCCAAAGGAAAGGTTTCTGTTAGAGGAAAGTGTTTGCACTTCCATTATTTCCAGTGGGGAAAGTAATTTCTTTTCTTTTTATAGCCTTGCAGCTTGCCCAGAAATCAGTAAGTCTGCTGAAGGAGTTTCCTCACCTCTGTATCCAGCATTGCATAAGTGTGTGGTAGACAAGTGGAGGCAAAATTATATGTAGCAACAACCCTGTCCTAAACCCTCCCATCACTTAATAACCACTGCTTGGGCATTATTTTAGCAGGGTTTCTTGTAAAACTATATTGTTCTGTTACTTGATTTTCACTTGTTGGCTGAACTGTGAGCAACACTTCGCTCATGCTGAGGGAATACAGCACCTTGGCAAAGGTTTTAGGATGTTCTTAGAACTTCTTCAACTGCTCATATAACACAATGGTGTAACAGGCAGGGTTTGTTTGTTTAACAAACAAACAAACAAAATCCCTAAATTTTGATATGTTTAAGCAGCAGAATGGCCAACCTGTGGAGTCTGTGGAGTAGGAGTATATTGTGTTAAGCATTTTATTAGTACATGGTGAAATAGTGGTCCTAGCAGAACAGCTCTAATACAGCACAGTATGTAGGGTAAAAGCACAAGTAAAAGGAGAATACTTCTGTATAATAATTAGAAAATTCAGATCTCCTTCCACCAAACCATTGTCAAATTCAGTTGTTCTTTTTTCACAGTTACAGAGACAAGTCTTTGGAGGGAACCTAAAGCTGTGAAATATGATAAAAACTTTATACTGCTTTAGATATCACCCTATTTTGCCCTACAGGTTGTGATTAAGAACAGACAACAAGTTTTTAAGTCTTGAGAACAGTAAATTTTAGCAGTGTAAGAGAACCAGGCTGCTGCTTATACTAATTATCTCCAAGATTTTAGTTCATCTGAACTCATACTTGCAAGCTTGAGGGCAAAATACAAGGAGGAAGAAATCTGCCAACACCGAAGTTCATGACAAAATTCTCATAGGTAAGAACTGAGTTCCCCATCTAATCTTATTCAACATAACTTCTTATGGGTTTTTTTGTTTGATTTTAAGCTACCAGAAGAACGTCCAGACACTTTCAGTGGTAACAGTAATAGGGATGGTTCTGCACTATGTAGATATTTCTATTTACTACTTTTGTTTTTATAAAGTTGCACTGATACAAGTTCACAGAGAACAATGAGTAAGTAATAAGATTACCAAACTGGATCCCCTAAAGGTGTGGTACTAAGAAATGTCATGAGGTTTGTAATCTTTCAGTGACATCAAGAAATGGACCAAGACTCACACTGCACAGCAGAAAGGGAACTGTTGGAAGCTGTAAGCAGAATTACTACATCTTCTACCACAAATCCATCTGATGAAGAAGAAAATCAACCCAAAGCTGAAATTTCATGTCAAGTGAGAAAAGAAAACCCAGAAAAAGATGACACACAAGGTTGATGCTATCCTTTAATTTTGTTTCTTCTAGCTGTTTATGCTCTTGTATCAAAAACTTTGCTTATTTATTGCAGCAGTAGTTCAAACCTGTACTGCCATACTCCACTGAAAATAAGCCTTGATTACACTTGTAGTAATAATGTAGCAATAGTGAAACTGATGCTCATCCTGGTCTGTATATACACACACTGAGTTTTCCTTTCAAATACCTCCTGCCGAAAATGTATCACAGATTTAATTTACACACCAGCAATGAAAGCAGTGGTCATCAGATGGCCTGTCTTGGGAATGCACTTTCTGTGCATCACAAAATCTGAACTTCTTGGCAGTATCAGCAAGGACACCAACTTGAAGCTAATCTCAAGCAGGCAGTTCTCACATGCCTTTAAAGAGCCAGCACTGAACATTTACTATGCCTAAGATTGCTGTCATCTGTTATTAAATAAAATGCTATGTATAACCCAAAATATACATAATCTCATCAAGATTTTAAGCCTGGAAGGATGTCATAAAAACCACCTCTCCTAGGAAATAGATGCTTTGTAGGGATTGAGCCAAACCCCCAAGGCCTTGATAATTGAAACTGTATGGTCAAATGATTAAGAACATGTAAAAGTGGGGCCACTGAAAGAGTACTGTGGTGCCTTTACAAGTCTATTTCTGCATCAAGCTGTTCTCTTCCCCTTCATTTGTGCTCATTCACCTCCATTAGCAGAATGTTAAATACACTGCAGACTGACTTCAGCTGACTGCCTTGACAAAGATATCCTTGATTAGAAACTGGGACTGGTGTGCCCACTGAGATACAAATATTCCATTTCTTTTATCCACTTTGCTAGCTAGCCTAAATGCCACCTGATGAAATCTATTGTCAGTAGATTTCAAAGACAGAGAAATCGCCTTTTTGAAATGCTCAAAATTCTCCTGTAAGCAAACTCTTTAACCAGCTGTCCTGTGTTTTTACATATGCATGTGTGTGTGTGTGTGTGTGTGTGTGAGAGAGAGAGAGAGAGACTGTGGGAAGAGAGAGAGGGGAAAGGAGGGAGGTATATAAAATATTTGTAGCTGAACTGTGCCATCAGTTCAGCTACAAAAAGAAGAGAGGATGTGAGAATTCTTCCTTCAGTTGAGCTGGTTATCCAACTTTGAGGTTAGGATATTCATGTTTTCTCAGCTTTCTCCTATTACTGCACAAACCCCATATTTGAATAGGGTCAGTTTTTGAATATATGTCTGAATTTGCAGCTGCATTGTATTATCTCCTCCATTAGCAACAAAGAAGCCTGGAGAAACATCTGACTCAAAAGACTCAGTGTTTCTTAGGGCTATTTCTGGGATGTTGAAGCAAATCTCCTGCTCAGATTGTGCCCTAGGTTACAACCTTGATATACAGTATTTCTTGGCAGTGTTTTCTCTACAGTTTTGTATTCTACAGATGATACGTTGTCTTTCAAAATTTCAGACCCTAATAGCTTTCCCCAGAGCATCTGCTCCTGTCTTTATTAGCAGTGAAATCATTTATTTTATCAGTCTTTAGGTCTTGCTGTTACAGCAACAGAAAATGTAGGCTGTCCTTTCAAAACAAATGCATAAGAGTTTTCTTTCCAAGTCGAAAGAATATAACCTGAAATACTAAATATATTGGTTTTAGATTCCAGTGCAACCCTAAGTCCCAACTCTTCGATGACCACTAAGGAGCTTCAGGAATATTGGAGGAATGAAAAACGCCAGTGCAAACAAATCAAACTCCTTTTTGAAATCCCATCAACCAGAATTGTAGAGCACCACTTATCTAAATATGTGGTAAGCTAAGAAATGAATATGTAAGAAGATCATTAATTTTTATTCACTCTACAGGGGTCTGCACAGCACACAGCAGGCCTCGCTACATGAAAGCCTTACCAAAGGCCAAGTTTTGCAAGCCACGATCACACTGAGTAGAACCTTCTTCTCACTGATTGTATGGGCCTGGCTGGTGGAATCTGCCTCTAAAAAAACCCTCTGACAGTCAGTTCACAAAATCTGCTGCAGTGGAAAAGTGTTATCAAATAAATTAGTATCTTGAGAATCCTTAAAACACAGAGTTTTGTCAACATTAAGGAAATTCACACAAATATAAAAATATCTGTGTATTTACACTTCCACTGAGCTAGCTGGCTGTAGCAGCTGCAGTGCATTTGTATAATTTCCACATCAGAGATTTCTCTTAGCACAAGTGCAGAATTCTTTGATGTTGACAAAGTCTAGGACATCCTCCAGCCAGATCACTTGGGATCGTTCCCCTTCCCTACTTAGAGCTCCCTTAGGTGGCATATTTGTCATATTTTTAAGATGAAATATGAGTATGAGCAGTGGGAAAAATGAAGTAGGTTGGATTTTTTAATCTTTATTCACAGTACTGACACTTAGTTTTTATTTCTGTTTCTGCTCCTGGCCTTCAGAAGGACTGATCTAGAGCGAGTCCCTTTTAGTACGCCTGTGACATTCAGATAGGAATGATTTCCTTGTTTGCTACTGTCTATGAGATCTGTAGATGAAAAATGCTGAGAATCAGCATTGCTGATTCTGGGTGATCCAGTTTGGTAGAATTTGAAGCAGGTAAATGTTTTAGAGACTGTCCTCAGATCTTGTTGCATGCTGTACACACCTACTTCGTTGCTGCTTTTCTTGCGTACACTCCTGAGTATCCAGCTTGCTGAATAGTTAAAAATTGGTTTTGTGTAACTGTATGAGAGCAAGAGAATCATTCATCATATGTGCAGTTAAACTTAGTCATAAGTTATGTGCCTAGGCAAAAAGATTTACGTTACAACAAAATTGAGCCAATTTGAATGACAGTTTAATTAAATGCTACTTCTTACCTTTTTCATGCACACTCCGCAAATAAAAAAAGCAAGTACTTGTAAATTATTCACTTAGCTGCCCTTGATAAAATGATAGCTTAAAAAAATTGCTCTTATGATTGTTTTAGAATGCATCAGGCATATATACACTTTTCAGCAGGGAGCAGGACAAAGCATAGGAAAATGTCACAGTGCTTACAAATGAAAAGAGATCAGAGAAGTCAGCTGAAATTTAGAAACCTTTCAAGAAGTGCCTGTAAAGATCATTTATGAAGATTAAAAGAGAGACTTTCTCTTTAAGGAAAAACAAGGAAGAGAATCAGACAGGCATAGTGCGAGTACTGGTTTGCACCCTTCAACAGCAGCAAAGGAAGTAACTGGTATGAGTAAAACCCCTCCAGCTCCTGTGTAAATTAATGGGAACAAGGTGAAGTTGAGTGTCAACATGGTCATCATCCAAAAGGTCAACAGTCTGTGTCCTTAGCTGGTGTCTGGTGACACAGTTGAACTGGCCTCCATGGAGCTGCCGTGGTTTACACACATTAGGGATTTGGCCCTTCCTCAATATCACTGCGCTTGGATCAGAACCAGAAGAGATTATTTGTACAACGCAGCACAAAATTTTGGTTTGCAGCTATTTGCCTAATATCACATCCATTACAGTCTTTTTGAGGCTAGTGAAGAGCTGAGGAAGACATGCTCTTGTGTACTGTTAATGTGGGGCAGCACAGCTGTTAGCTGCCAGTGAAGGGGTTTGGATAGAAAGCCCTTGTAGAAATGTCACTTTTTTATATTATTTAAGTGTGAAGTAAGTTTGAATACAGGACAGTGATTTACAGGGGAGAAAAGGATTTGGAGTTGCTCCACCTTATTTCTGCACACACCAGATATATTGCCAAATACTCCCTCTTCTTTCACAGCATTACTAACACCCCCAAATCCCTAGGAATGTCTTATACAAAGAACATTTCTGAATATTATGACCAATGTAAAATAGATTACATTCATTATTAAGTCTGGGAAATCCATTCAGTTCACTGAAGATGATTGATTGCAGCAGCCATGGCTGTTATAAACAAAGTTCAGCTACAGACATGCTTTGTAAGTGTTTTTATGTGCTTCAGTCTGCTGCTAGTTTGCTTTCCCAGCACCTTGCAGGATGGGATCTGTTAGTGCACTGTTTATGTACACCTTATTTATGTGCTAAGCCTAAGTCTGATGACAGAAGTACAGAATGGCAGGAGGTGGGAATTTTTAGTTTGATGGCTGCAGTCTTTCAGGTCTACACTGAGCATGCACCACAATCCCAGACAGTAACTGATTTAGCAGCACTGCTATAGGAGTACATGAGATTACACACAGAAAATTGGTGCAGGAGTATTTCAGCTGGAGGACTGAACAAGCACAAAGTCTTTTCATAGTCCCTTCTCATGCTTGTTTTTTTCTCTTTGATTGTGTTTAGATGTATAAAATCATCATTTTGCAAACAGGGAGTTTTGACAGCAACAAGTCTGTAATTGAACGGCGTTATTCAGACTTTGAGAAACTGCACAGAAATCTGCTGGAGGAATTTAGTGAAGAAATGGAAGATGTGACCTTTCCCAAAAAAACTCTAACAGGGAACTTCACAGAAGAAATAATCAATGAAAGAAAATTAGCCTTCAAGGACTACCTGAGACTCCTATATTCTATGAAATACATCAGAAGATCAAAAAAATTTATCGACTTCTTAACAAGGCCGGAGCTTCAGGAAGCATATGGTTGCCTGCGGGGTGGCCAGTACACCAAAGCCTTGGAAATCCTTTTAGAAGTCATTGGGCTGCAGGAAAGGCTGACGAGAGGGAACCCTGTCTCAGTTGTCCCTACTCTCTGTGCCATCGTGGTGTGCCACAAGGACCTGGAAAACCCAGCAAGTGCCTTTGAGTATGGAGAAAAAGCTCTGTCACGCCTTTGTGTGCATACCAGCCACAGGTATTATATTCCACTGTTAGAAACAATGATCACTCTGGCCTATGAACTTGGCAAGGATTTCCTGTCTTTGCAAGAAAAACTGGAAGAATGGAAGACGAAGAAAGATCCCATACGGATTTTTACCCTGAAAGAACTCGCAGTTCGGGAATACGTACAGTGAACATAAGAAAGATGTAATGAAAGAGCAAACTTTTGAAAGAGTGAGAACTGGAAATTACCTGTTTGGCTTACATAACGTTGTATTAATAGGAAAAAAGTTAAATATCTTCTATGTTCAAAAGAGACATTAACATCTATGTTGGAATATATTACAGCTACCCTACAGATGCCAGGAGTACCTGAGGAGCACCTTAAGGTTTTTGAAGGAAAATTGCAACAATCATTTATGATTTGGTTATTTTGAACATAGCTTATTTTGTGTGAAAAGTCAGAATAAAACAAAATACCTTTAATAAAGCACTTAAGAATCTGCAGAATCAGAGGCATTAATTGTTCATGTGGAAACCACTTCCTTTCAAGAAGAAAAAGATCTTCTCAGTAGACTCAGTCTAAAGGGGGCATCTTCAGACACTGAATGTAGTTTTTTACTCCTCCAGCTGGGGCCCAGTCATATGGCACCTTGCCATTTCTGAGGATGATGGGTTGGTCCTGTTCCCACTGAATTCAGCTGCTGTGGGCAGGAGGACCTGGGGGGAAGGTTTACAATCAACTTTGGTAGGAGGAAAAAATACAAGTGATGATCATTCCATCAGAGGTGAGGGAATACAATTCATTTCCCTTTTGTAACTAATACAGTTTTGTGACTCTGCATTGAAGGCACATTCTTGTTTGTTTGCCTGCCTCTGTAATTTCCCTCAACTCTAAGGTCTGTCCCATACACTTATTATAACAATCTGGTAAATTGGTAAATTAATTCTCATAAATATTGTAATTAGCATGTCATTATCTAACATGGCTCATTATTCTCTGCTGAACATAGTCCACTGAGTACTTTCAGGCCTGTATGCCTGTTACAGATACTACCTGCACCACAATGACATTTGTCTATAAATTAGGAATAACTGTATGAATTTACCTCCCAGAGACATGAAAAATTCAGCTAATTGGAAGTGCACTGAAGCTGAAAATCTTTGTTGTGCATTGTTATAAGAAAGCTGTCTTGAAAAAAACCCAGAATAATAGGACTGTCTAGGGTGGAAAGTTAATATTTTAAGCAGCTATTAACAGCTAGGCATTAAACACAAAATACATGGATTACTTGTTATTTGACAATTATTATTTTTTCTAGTTTTACCAGACTTAATAGAATTAAGAGTAATTAATTAAGAGACTTAAGGACTAATCTTCCCACAACATAGCATACTGCAGGACAGTTAGAACGGATCAAAGCTAACACCTTCTTAGAGGATGCATGAATCAGTAACAAAGCAGTGAAGAAAAAAGCTTTTCTGGGGTCTGCATCACACCTAGGCAGTTTGAAGTTCAGGTAGAAAGGAAGCATGGCCTTCACACTGCCCTAACTCCACAACAGAATGGGATGAAAAACCAAAAGAATACAAAAAAATTATTTCCTCCCTTTTTCCCCCTCCCCTCCTTGAGTGCAGCATCCCAGCTCTCTTGGATTCTCCTCAGTTTCTATGGGGTGGCACATGAGTATCTACCTGCACCCACAGACCCTCACCTTGCAGCTGACCACAAGATTAGAGGGTCCATAAGTACATGTGTCTGGCAAGGACAATTACCAGGAAAGCAGCACATCAGTAAGATTTTACTTAGCCTTTATTTGTGCTGATGTTATAACTTTCCATCTCTGAAGGACTAACTGATCTAAAGCTCACCAATTTCTGCTGGCGTGTTTTGAGGTGCAATTGGGCTAAGGGAAAAATTTACATAATTCAAAATTCACTAAAATAAACAGTGCGAAAAACCCCACAGTTTTGTTGGTGTAAGCCAAATCTCTTTTGAGAATGTTTTTCCCTACAATGTACTAGCAGAATTTGCCTGCAAAATGATCCTAGAATAGGTCACTTTGTGCTGCATTGAGACTACCAGTCAAGCCTTTGACTTCAAAGGGTCAACCCTAATATTCATAAAAGGAGCTTGTGATTTCATTACTATTAGAATACAGCAAAATTAAAATCTCCCTAGCAATTCAACCTCCTCCAAGCAAATAATCTATATATTTCCTTCCTACAAATACAGAGACCTTTGGATTTATTAATCTCTGCAGAGATTACATCGAAAATCCTTGGAAAGAGAAAGCTAGGATGGTTATGGAACAAAAAGGGATCCACAGAGCCTGGATTTCACCTAGAGCTCTGCCATGGACTTGGTCTGAATTTAGCACAAGTAACTTAATCTCTGTGCCCCTATGTCCTCACACAGTACTTCCCCATTAAGTTTCCTCATTCAGTTTTTCAGTACTCATAGAAGAGAACAGCTGTGAAACTTGACCAAATAAGTTAACTCCAGCATTTAACTTGGAAATGTGCATGAGGATAGCAATTTTGATTTATACAAGCCTATTTCATTTCTCAAGGATATCTTGAACCAGAAGAGAATTTAGAGGTATCGAGTTGCCAAATCTGTGTGCTTATTGTGGATTGCATAGTTTCTTTACCAGTGCAGTCTTATTTTAGAATCAGGTGTTACTTCCCTTATAAACTACAGAAGTTACAAAATTATATTACATTGTACTGCAGTGGCACCATGCTGGCTGACCAGTCCCACAGACAATCAGCCAGTTCCGATTTTTTAGCTGTAGACTCTCAGAGAGTGGTTGGACCTGCCAAAAGAATTCTGCTTCCTTTTGCACACATTTCAAGAGTCAACTTCTGCATATTCTTTTTTACTTAATTTTTACAGCAAAGTGAGTATTCAGAAGTTACATGTTAAACTAAAAGGTGATAGCATTCCTGCTCCCATACTGACTCAACTGTCTTCCACTGGTAAGGACAGCCTGCAAGGACCAGGTTCCCTCTGCCTGTACGTGACTTTATCTTCCACAGTCAAAAATGCGTAGCCAGGTAAGACACATTTCCTGCAGGCAGTCAGACAAGATTAGCATCTTCCCCATTACCTTTGCAGCAACAGAGTAGTGTTACTGTATTGTCCTGGCTTTTCATAAGATGTGTAACAATGGAATGGGTGCTCTGCACCTGCAACTTCATCTTAGTTTTCCTCTGAATAATATTTTGAGAATGGTTCAAAAGGGAAATAGCTACCATTTTCATCCGCATCTACCTGTCTTGCTCATCTGTTGCCCTCCCTTACCTCCTGTTGAGAAGCCACTGGAGAAACGATGGCTGAAATCCTTGTGCAGTTTCCAAGGGGTTCATGTGCTGTCCCCAGAGCACACATCCCACCCCTCCAGGTGCCAGGCCAGCAAAAGGAAACAGGACTGCATCAGTGGAACTATTTTGGAAGAAGGAAACTCTGGCACTGCCACATATGCAAAAGCACAGCATAAATTAACTAAGCACGTAGTTCCTGCTTCCCCACAGCCATTTTACTCCCACTCTTTGCTGCTGTACAATATTTGAGTGTTAAAACCAGTTTTATAAACAAATCCATTTCATCATTTTTTGGTCTCCCCAGTATGTCCTTTTTACAAAATATTTCTTCAGTTTGATGAAATGAATGGAAACGAGCAGTTGTTGGCATTTGTCCTGTTTGCGTTGTTAACCTTCATCCACCACTCTCCATACCTGGAAGGTGGCTGCAGTCAGTCTCCAGCTGAAGGTCTGGAGACCCAAGCTCTGCTCTTGGCAGTGTCACAGGCCCACTGAGTGACTTTGATCAAGTCTAATCAAATCTCAGATTTCTTTTGAATACCAATATTTGCCCTGTTCTATAAAGCTATATTTTACTTATATTTTAGCAGTATATTCCAACGTATCCTTTTCCCCATTTTACAGCTGGGGGGGGAATTGTGGTAAAAGTGAGAGAAGTGATTTTTCCCCAAAGTCTAGCACAGTGGTGTGTAGACCACACTGACTGCCTGGAGGAATAGTGAAGCACAACTGGCATCCCAGCTAATTAATCTGACTGATTAATATATTTGAAGAACTAATAAAGTGGTTGAATAGCACAAATATTTTAACCACTACTTTACAAAAATTAAAAAGCAAAAGTCTTGCCTAAGAGATTTTTAGAATATATAAAAACCCTCCAGACTTCAGTATCATTTTCCACAAGATGGAACAGAAAAATATTTTCAAATACATTTTTTCCAGTTTTAAGAATTTCTTAGAACTTTGGAATTTCGTTCCAGTGATCTTGTAGTCTGAACAAGAACAATCACACAACCACTACAGAGTACCATGTACGTCAGCAATCTGTTATTATCCACTTTTCTCAACAACAGCACGCAATACATCAGAGCTTTGCAGTATGATCTTACTTTTCCAATTGTTGTTGACATCTCTGAAGTATACCTACAACAGATAACAATCCAAGTACAAATTCACATTTAACTTTTTCCCCAGAAAAAAGGTTAAAAAAAAAAATGCTGTCCAACCAACATCTGCCTAGCATGTCTAACAAAGCACAGGCTGCATACAAGTGAGACAAAAATTTAAATAAAATCTGGGCAGATCATCTCCAAGAGTCCATGGAGAGTTGCATTGAGATCTATTGAGCTTTTCCCCATTTCCATATCAATTATTATATCATTTGGGGCATTAAGTAGATAATACTGTTTACACAACTTTCTAAAATAACTAAAGAAGCCCATGAGAATGCCTAGTTACTTATGAAACATATGCAGACAAGATGCTCTCTGTGCAATGCAGCATCTTGTTTACAGGGAATCCTGTGATCTTTATCACATACTTGTTATTAACTCCTGTTATCTGCTGCATCACTGGAGGATAATATTTGCTTTCCTGAATCTTAATAAGGCTAAATACATTTATTGAATTCAACGGATTTGTACAATCAGCATGGGAGTCGAGTTCAGGACACAAGATGAAATCTAGGTTTCATGGCTCAGACAGCAGCTGAGCAAATCAAATCAAGAATGTTTATTTTTTTATTAGATCAAAGGCAGGAGAAAGACGTGTTGAAAAACTAAACACAGTTGTAATGGTGTAAAATACTGAATGTCAATTCCCATCTGGATGAGGTGAGAACCCCAAAGAACCAATCTATTTACATTAAGATCACATTACAACATATGTTCATCACGCTTTGTGAGTATATATATATAATCTATAGATGCACAAGACACAAATTTTCATGTCAGACCAGTAAGAGCTGAGAGTAGCTACACTGAAATAAGTTATAATGTAGTTGAGAGCAGAGTAAGTTCTACTGTCTGTATAAACATGTGCACAACCCCCATACTCAGTGGCTGCGTGGATGGACAGATGGTCAATGAGGGGAAAGAGCAAACAAATTTGAATGTTTTGATGCTTAATAAATGTTTGCCAAGTGTTTAAGGAATTCGGATCAAAGGTACTTTTACAAGTACCACATGGTTTTATATACATATATGTAAACGGAGAGAGAGAGTGTCATAGATTTAAACATACAAGCTTCTTTTATTAGGAATAGGACTACATTTGTAAGTCTGTGATTATTCAGAAAAATGCTGCAGAGGAATACACTGGATGAACTTTAATATACTAATCTCTCCAAACTAGCACAATTTAAATATTTTTCATTCCAGACAGTGCAAGATTCTGTGATAACCGAAAGGAGATCGTAAAGAATTTTACTGAAAATACGGATTTAAATCCCACTATTTTTCCTGGTTAGCAGTGGTTCTAAAGGCTTCGCATGCCCTGGCAGGGGCTGCAGTGCCACTAGATGGAGCCGCAGCATTTTCAGGAGCTCAGGACCCCACCAGCTCAAGGGAATGGAAATGAAAACTTTTTTTAATGACTTGAATTTTATTTTTTAAAAAAATCTACTCTAAAGCCTAACATTTAAATTTTAATATGATTAAACTAAATATATATCTCTCAACTCCATTGTGGGTTCAGACTGTAGCTCCTTGCTTTCCAGCTGTCCTTCAGGACAATTTACCACAGCCCTTTATCAGGCAGCTCTAGGAGCTGGCTGGAAAGCTGAAAGAGAAAATGTTCTTGCAGGCTTTTAGACCTGGTGAGTTCAAAGCCAGAGTCACTGCAGCGTCTCAGTTCCTACAGTACCTTTTCCTTCTGATCAAAAGGAACCAAGTAAAACTTACAACTCTTAAAAGAACTATCAAATAATGGGGGGAGGGAAGTAAAAATAAATGGGCCCATAATGCCTTCTGAATAGTGCTGGGGAGAGTTCAATGACTCCATTTTAAAAAGCTGCACTCCCAAGTATGAAAATGAGACCTGATTCTGTTTTGAGTCCAACTACTATGAAATATATCTGTTAATTTATGTACAGGCATAAATATACTGCAAACAGTATCCATGAGCATGTTTTGATTTTGAGCTTTGTCCTCTGGTTAGTACCACAGAAGGGGAAGATGTGATGACTAAACCTGGACCGTAGTTCCCAGTCATGTCCTTTATCTGTGCTTTAAGCAGCAAAATGTAGAAATGTTTTTGGAAGCAGCCCCTGAGAAACACAGCAGATCTAGCATAGGCCTGCAGCTCCTTGAGTTGTGCTCGTGATTTTTGTCAAGTTGCTGGGATGGCCTGGATTTGGAGACTGGCTTCTCCCCCCACGGAGTGCCAGCTGCAGACCAGAGTTTGAAAGCAGCCTCCCTCTGCATCAAGATTTTTTTTTTTCCAAAAGGTTTCTGCAGAATCTGCTAGCTGTTAGAAACAGCATGAGGGAACTGGGCAGTCCAGAGGCAGTAAAAAGCAGGAAGACTTTGCCAAAGTCTTTGAAAAAATAGTCTCAGGAGGTGAAATCTTTGAAGGGGTGTCTGCCTCCTTGCTATTCAGTTTCTTCCAGAAATCATGGAAGGAAAAGAAAAAAAATGAAAAAGATAAGAGAGAGGAAGAAAGAAGAGACACACAATCTCAGAAGAAAAGACATGGATTTGGTTGTTTCTGTCACTGCACCTCACCTCCAGAAACAGCACTTTAAATGTGTGCTGAGTTCTCAGGGGGGGCACTTTCATGGACTCACTAATAATATATGGTGCTTTTATAGTGCTTCATATGTTCAGAACATTTTATAAATACTGGGCAAGATTAATCCAGGCTTTAAATCTGCATAAACCTTGGCAGAGGGCTCTGGTGCCCATGAGATTATAAAGTCTGCCATGAGACTAAATTATGATGATCAAAAAAAGGAGACTCAAAAAGGTGTAGCCAGGAAAAAAAGTTTGCTTTTTGTGAAACAAGAAGACAGAGAAAAAAAATCTAGGAAAAGAAACAAATGGTTGGTCAGTTGCATAAGGGTATATGTTTTCATTCATTTAATCTCCTTTGGAGAACAAAGGGTCATGCAGATCTGTATGGTAAAAACAGTACCCCAGAGAGACTGACACAGAAAACTGGTTTTGGTTTATGCAGTTATAGTTTTCTTATCCTAAGAAGATAGCAGTGAGGAAACTTGGTTATAAGTAAACATAAACAACAGTATAAATTACATAGTCTTCACAAGCAGCAGTAAGCACAACTAACTTATTCCTTGATTATTATGCTCCATGTTCATCTGACTGGTCCACATAGCAACTGTAAGAGGCTTGATTTGTACTGCATCAGAATGTATTTTACACATACTTAGATTTGAAATGTATTTAAAATTATGATTTGTCCTGCTGTGCAGTAGCTTAATGATAACTGACCTAATTTGCCATATAAATCTCCTGTATAGGAAAGGAATTCATTTTCCTTTTGGGAGGCAGAGCATTCTGAAACAACCTTTGTTTGCTGCTGCCACCCCAAAGCCCTCCAAAACTTAAGGTAAGAGGCAGAGCATGAAGGCAGAAGAATATTCTTTATCTAATTTCAGCATGCTTTCCCTATTTTGGCCATCAATGCTCCCACTAGAGAGGATGAGGGAGCAGTAAACACAGCAAAAAGCATCAAGTGGAAAGTTGAGACAATGCACAGTTACACAGCTAACCACTGTCAGAGGAACCATGTGGTAGAGCTGGACAGATTATGTGTCACTCCAGAGGTTCAGTCATTCCCCTGGATGTATTTATAGCTGCTATTTTGCATCTGTTTCACAACATCACTTTGTGGATCCAGAGATTTCTCTGCTCCCTCCTCCTGTCCCAGTCTAATGCCAGATTTATTCACTGAACACTGTAGTCTGAATGCATTCCCTCTCCACAATTTTCCTTCTTGTTTTGGTAAACTTCTTAATTTCACAACAGCACACACAGCCTTAGAAACCTAAAAAGCTCAGCCTCTGAGCTTTTTTCAGACATACATGCTCCCTGCCCATCCTGCAGTACACCTTAGCTGCATCCTGTAGTAAATGCTCAGTTGCAGTCTGGACTATCAGGTGTTAGAAGGCACATCTCTGCAGAAGATGCAACTTGCTTAATCTACTAGCTATGGTTACAAGAGCTTATGTCTCCCTGCATTTAAAAATCTGACTTTCCTCTACATATTTTTTCATTCTTCTTTGTAACGCATGCCATACTTCAAATGCTGTCTTTCCTAACAGTGCAGCTTTACTCTTCCTTTTTTTCACTGCCGCTTAAGGTTTTCCTGCCTGTTGAAGGTACCCCTGAAGCATCTGCACTGGTCACACAGTTGCCATGATCTAAGGTTGCCACTGATACCCTTTGTCTCACTGCTCAGAAAGCAGCAGGGAAAAGCCATGGAGGTGGAATTCTGCCAGTCTGACCTTCAGGACAAGCAGAGCTGTTACCAAACATGCAGGACCACCATTAGTAAGAGCACTGAACTAACAACCTCCGGTTCCCTTCATGTTAGTCTAGAGCATCAGCACCTATTTCAGGCACCATCTCTCTTCTGTTTTGATGTATCTTCACAACCTACAATTTCTCTTCCATGAAGACACAATGGTGATGATCAAATTACTGCCTTAAAGAAACATTCTATGTATTTAAAAGAAAAGGATCAAAGGAAATCTTGCAACAATGAAAGAGGTCATATGCTAGTCTGATTTTCATTAAGATCTCCAGGTCTAGGAAAAAAAAAATTAGCTCTCATCCTCCTTCCTCAGCATGTCACCGTGTCCCCCCTGACAGCTTCTGGCAACAATCTTCTTTTTTCAATCCTGAGAAACCAACTGAGGTTTCCTTGATCTCTAAGCCCCTTGCTCTGCAAAAACATTTGTATCATTTTGGATCCATGAGTCACGTCCCTCAAAGCTATTTGTTTATTTCTCCCACTGTCTTCCTTATGGATGACTGAGGCCAGGTATCACAAAAAATTGTGTGGCTTTCCCATTTCTTATCAGCAGCAGTAAACGTTAGAACAACGTGTACATAAAGGGAGATCTGATAACCCACCCGTGTATTGCTTCACCTGCCACCTCCAGGTCATTCACAGCACTCACACAATCCATTCTGGCCAGCAGAGTTAGTGCAGTGCATTGCTCTGCTTGGATAATCACACCTCAAGCTTGCTAGAAAGCAATACACCGCATACTCTTACTCTTCTCATAAGAGAGAATTTGCCCATCTGCCTGTTTTAACTTTGAACTGAGTGCATAAGCTTCTACCTTCTCTTTACAAGTTGGTGGGGGTTTTTTAGTTGTTTTGGTTTTCTTTTAAACGAATCTTTTTGGAATTTGTATGCAGTTCACAGCTAATTTTAGCTTGATCAGAAAGTGCTCTGGGATTCTTGCATAAAAGGTGATATAGAAATATATTGCATTGCATTGTATCCAAATCAAATTCAACATAGTCAAAAATTAGCTATGGTAGTAAAAAACGCTGCAGGGACAAGGCTGGCACAGAGTCCGTGCTGAAAAAAAAAAAAGCCTAAATAGTTGTGATCTCTGTATTGTCACAGGTTGTCAAGGGCAATTTGAATCTGATGCTTTGAGACATGAGCTGATCACCACATAGAAATTGAGAAGGGATTTTTAATCAGTGGAAAACTGAGCTGCAGCCATACAGAAAAATACCAGTGGACCTGGAGTACCTAATGCTCATTAGTTGTGGGTAGGAGGGTAGATTCACTTATCTTTGTCCGTGCCCTGTTGGGAATGATGTAAGGCACAAGACAAGGATATCATGGTGGGTGAATCAATACTCAGAACTACTGAAAAAAGTCTTATTTTCTCCATAGAATGAAGAAGCAGCAGCACTCTGAGGTCAGAGCTAGGCAGTCAGGTATACATGGATAATTGCAAGCATTGCAGTTCCTATATGCAGTCTTCACAAACATGCATTGATTCACCACAGAATGGCTCCTAAAGAAAAAGAATTCTTAAGATTTCTTAACATTCTCCCATGAGAGCAAGTTTCTTTTTCAATCCATTGTACTACTGTTACAACCTTATTTTTATTTTCAAGAATTTTCATTGAATCACAGAATTCTTCTCTGACACAGCTCACCTTTTAGAGATATTTTTCAATTGATCTAATCCATCCATTCTACCTAAGAACTCCTTTGCCTGTTAAAAAAAAACAACAAACCTAAACAAAAAACCAAAGACCTAAGGATGCATGTAAGATGTAGCATCATTAACAATTCTTTAATATATACAAGCAAATCTGGCAACTTTAAATCATGTTACTACTTTGAAACATGCCACAGACTGTCTTTTCCACTTTCTACTTTGTGAATCTTCATAGGGTTTTTAATACTCTTTCTACTTTTGCCATGATCAAAGGAATTGCTCTCCGTTTGCTTGTTCCTCTGATAAGTGATAAAAGATGTCAGTGAGACTAATGAGAACTGCCTCCAGCTTCCTTCATAAAGCCCTGTAGAAAAGAAATCACAATGCATCGTCAAACCTGCTAGTCTTTTAGGAAATAAAGTGTGGAAAAATACTAGGCACAAAGACAACAGGGGGATGGGAGCGGGGGAGGAAGGGGGGGAAAAAGCTTTTACAAAAGAAACAAGGATATTGGTGTGTAAGCAGAAATGTTACTCCCATCAGTAGTCCGTATTGGGGTAAATCCTGAAACAACTGCATATGCAAATGTGGAGCTGCGGTTCTTTCATACACACACACACGTTGCACATGTTGGAAAAGTCACATAACAGCTTCCCTCCCAGCCCATGATACAGCAGTGGTAAAAATCAGAATCCAAATCCAGATTAGGCCTCTACCCTGCAGCGCTCAGTGACAGTTCACTTCATTTTCTCCGGATCTGCCAGGTTCTTTTCAGTTCCGAAGTGAATTTTACCTGCTAGTGCAAAGGCTGTCAGTGAGGGCTGAAGGCAGATTGAGCACACCTTCAGGTCCTACAACCACGGACATGTTCCCACTCACTGACACTTAAAAAACTCGAATAAACTCAATGGATCAAATAAAGTGTGCATGCATCCAGACAGTCCCAAACAAGTGGCAAGATTTCAATTTGTGCTGTGAAGAGCTGCTCAGCCTTCTGAGCAAATTCTTCTTCCCGTTCGTGTTTCCTGCAGATTTGCTGACCAATATCTCATCCACAGGGGCTGCTGTATGTTTTCTCTAGCCCAGATAATGGTCAAATGCACACAGGCAGGTATCTTGCTAAGGAAGGACAGGTAGTCTCACTTCTCTGAATGAAAGAGAAATCAAGGATGTGTGCAAATCAAACAGCAGGCTCTGCCCATATACCATCCTCCTCCATGGCAGATGTCTAGAGAATGGGCTCCTGTTTTTCAAGAGTGACACGGACATGGCAAAAGGTGGTGGCACTGTCATTTTTCCAGTGAATAACCTGTCCTATAACATGTTATTGGTTGATTGTACATTAAACCCTGATGAGCTGGACCTGGGGCTGATTTAGCAAGTTATATGAAGGCTGAGGACAGAACAGTGTGATAGAGAATCACAACCTTTAAGCCGGCAAGAAGAAAATGGATTTGGTTTTGTCTTTTTTTGCATCAATACTGCTGTTTTTTCCTAAAATGACACTGGTTATCTCAGGCTGGTCATTTTTAAAATATGCTGATTTATGACTAAGTATAGCCATTTCATTTTGACTGCAGACAGGGCATTCTAACTATACACATCTATTAAAGCAACTATAGAATGTAATAATGTACAAAAACATGGATTATAATTCAGTATTTATAAATACAAATTAATCCAAGGGGAAAATATAAAGTTATCAAATGACATCTTCCTTTTCAAATTAATTGTTTTAATCAACAAAGGAAGGTTTGATTTGCAATGGTTGTTTCCAATGGTCGCATGGTAAATAAGTATCCTGCTTTTTCAGAGACTAGGTGACAGACACAGCAAAATGGATATATTTAATTTTGAGACAAAATTTTAATATCATTATCATTTTTAGGAAGATAACTGAAAAGTACACAGTGAAAACATATCTCACTGTTCTACATGTTGACTTTAACCACTGAATAACATTGAGTAAATGGAATGTAGCAGAACTGCATGCTCTTCACTGGTAATGATGTGAGCACCTTGCCAGCAACACATTTTGGGTTTGGTTTTTTTTAACTTTGAAAGATTTAATACATCAGAATAAATTGGGCTCAATGTGGGTTTAAAACCTAATTTTAAAGTTTTACTCAAGAAAGACTTTTTTAAACTTAAATTAAAAGCCCAATTTATTTTTAAGTCATTGATTTTTATCCATCCTGCTGTTTCTCTTCATTAAGGGAAGAATGACTCTGATGCCTCAACAGAACAGAAACTCTGATCTTTCTCCTGGGGCTCTGTTTCCTCTTTATACTAATACTAAATATGAAGGGTCTACAGAATCTTAAATGAGGAAAAGAAATGCATTTCTAAGCTGGATAGGGGAGGGATTAAGTCAGGGAAGTAGCCTAGGGGAGAGTGGAGCTACATAAGCAGATAGACACCCTGAGGCAGCTTCTATCACTGTTAGCTTCACTGGGCTGAACACCAATTAACACCAGCCCCGGGTCTGGGCCATACCTCCAAAGCCACAATCACACCTACTCTTAGGGCTGCACTCTTCTAAAATAGTATAATTACAGTGTTGACCACCAAAACCCAGTAGAAGTTGCTTTTGATTCTGTTTGGATTGCTGTTATCATGTGAGAGAGCCAGTGAGTTCACTAATTAGCATGGGAATAAGCTGATGTTTGAATTCAATTTCCTTCGTGATCATATTTGCTGGAAGAATCATTGGTAGGGGAAGATACACAGTTCTGTGCTTATTATTTAAGTTGACAAATGCTACCCTTGCAGCTTTCCCTCATGCAAACACCTGCAGAGAAACAGTGCCTCTTGTACTCAAAACAAAAGCTCTTTTATGGCTTTTGTCACGTGAACTGTCCATTTCAGGCATTTTACTGAAAAAACAGGACACTTTTTTGGCCTATTTTTACAAATATCAAAGTTAAGTATTGAAAAGGGTGTTTAGCTGCAACTTGCTGGTAGAGATTGAAACTCACAAAGAATTTCAGCAACACGAGGTGATTGTAACAGCCAGTCCTGCTCCAAAACACAGCGATTTCTAAGAGATTCCACAGGTGTCTGCCTGTGCAGGAGTCAGTGATGACTTAAAGGTTTGTAGCCTCAAAACACTGACCTGGAAGCTCTAGACTGTTGAAAAAAAAGCCTGCTCTTCAATCTTTATGACTGTGGGAACAATACTGATTCTGTTTTAAGGCGACCTCAGAAATAGCTAAATACCAGGTGAAAAACTGTCTATTTGTCAAAACTTTCCAGAGCATTTCAAGAGATACTGTTTGATGAAAATGTATGGATAATTTCCACACCTATACAGCAAAACTCATTGTCAAATCTGCATTAGGGAGAAAAGAAAATCTGCAATTTAGGAAAGGAAATGGCAACATGAAGAGTGTCCTTCAGAGAAGGAAGAAAGGGGGTTATTGAGACATCCAGCTATTCACATTAACCCTGTCCAGCACTCAGCCAGCCAAGCCCTTTTTGTTGTCCACTGGTTAGCTTGCCCCTGAATTCCAGCTCCTGCACATCTCTCCAATTCTGCTAGCTACAGGCTGCAGTACTCTGAAATGCACAATTAAATTAAATCATTTGTACAAACAGAAAGAGCCAAACACTCAGATTCTGGTAGCTGAGATAGCTGCTTAGTTTGGCACAGGCTAAACTGCAGCCTGCAGTTTGATACTCCAGTTCCCATGCCTCAGCACTCTCTTCCTCAAGGGAGCAGGTGCCCACCAGAAGTGGTTTATCCCTTCCCACCCTCAGCTGGACAGGGGAGAGGAAATACAACAAAAGGTTTGCGGGTCAGTAGTGAAAGATAAAGACTAAACCTTAAAACACCTTTCCCCCACCCTCCCTTCTTCCCAGGCTTAACTTTGCCCCTGAATTCTCTACCTCGTTCCCTACAGCCTTGGCCAGTGGTGGATCTTTCCTGGATCCAGCTGGTGTTGCCTTCACTGGACATGGGGGAAGCTTCTGGCAGCTTCTCCCAGATGCCACATCTGGAGCCCCCCCACTACCAAAACCCTGCCATGCACACCCAAAATACCTGTGTAACTTACTCAGACAGCAGCAGTCTCTTCACTATTTCTCTTCCACTGGGAAAGAGAAGTGTACCAAAAAGTGCAGAATTTTTAAAAAAAGGAACTTGTGCAAAAAAAAAAAAAATTATGAAAGAAGAAATGAAAGAAAGGAAGAGGATAAAGCATAAAGACAAGGGAAAAATGAAGGAAATCTAGCAAGGTTTAAAATTATGAAGGAAGAAGGAAGGGATTTAAAAAAATAATGAAATACTGACATAGAGATAAAATTTAACAAATAAAGTGCATGGGGGGAAAAAAAAGAGGGTGGCAGTTATTGAAATAATAAAAATACCCAACTGAAAAAATACAAGAAAATAAAGAAGACTAACATAAGATACACATTACAGGCAGAAATACAGAATGGCTTTCTTAGAGCTGCACTGTGAATCATAAACTGGATTTCAATCTCTGTTCATTTTCAGCAAGAAAATCATTACTCTTTTCATGTTACTCTTCTTCCAAAAAAATTCTGACTAGAAACTTCCCAATATCCTACAAACCGCAAGAATTTTCTACTTGAAAATGAAATTTTAAAAATAAAAATTGTACTGAGGCTCCACATCAAAACATTTTAGACAGCTCTGAGAACACCACCAACTTTCCTTCGGCAAAGGAAAACAAAAAAATCTCAAAGGCTTGTTTAGAAAATGCTTAAAATTTATAGGGAAAGCTGGCAGCTTTCCAAAGATGTTTTTGTTATCCTCACACAGAAAACACAAAGGCAGCTGAATGATCACATTTCAAGTCCTGTAGAAATTAGATCCTAGATGTCTGCACCATCTGCTCAGCATATTTTGCTTATTATTCATTCAGGTAACGTCCCCTTCTTTCAGTGGTTTCTGTGAAAACTATTCCAAAAAGCTATTCCTGAAATGATATTAAACCTAGAGAACACGTTGAAGAATTTCTGCAGCCACATGTATTAGAGTTTTTCCAGGGAAAACAATTGATTTAAATTTTGTTGTATCACTTCTGGGAAACAGCCAAAGCAACTTTTTATACTTGTTCATTTATTATGGTATTCCTTTCACTTAGTAGGTTTTCAATATGTGTAAAAGACTGGGGATTTACCTGTGTTATTTTCAGGATAGAGAGGCTGGGAGTTCAAGGAAAAATATTAGTGGTGAGGGCTTGTAGCAGGAATGTCATAGAAATGCTTATTCTTGTGATCAGTTCCATTTCAGGGCTGTTAGCCAGACCTCTTGTAATAAATTTAGACTTTCCTAAACAGGAAACCTCAGAAAAATTCATTTGAATGAACTGTAGCTGTGAATTAATGGTCCCAAGTGCCTTTACACAGACATGCACTTAAGGGTTTAACAGACCACAGTGCAGTAGAGTTTGGGGATGTGTCTGATATAGCTGGGAGATACCACAACCTCAGCAGTAATTATTTTTTAACAACGTTATTCAAATTGGAAGACTCACACTGTTTTTAGTATCTTCAACACTTCAATTTCACTTAAGTTGTGCTTGTTTTTATCCTTGAGAGACCCAAGGTAATGAAGTGGAGAAATGGTTTTTCCTAGTACTGCATGGAAATGAGGAGTAAGACTCCATTACCATAAAACCCAACAATGCAAAACCTGGAAGATGGAATCCTTGTCCCTTAAAACTCTCCCCAGAATGAAGAGCAGGGAGCATTTCTTTGTTTTAGAGCTGCCTGGACAGACACAGGAACCGCCATGGAAAAAGGCTCTGTGAGGACTTGGGATCAGTTACAGATCCTGCGGCAAGAGCTCCACTGAGCCTCTATATGGTCTTCTTTGCTATTCAGTGCCTAGATTTCACCAATTTTTAGCATAATTTTATAGTATAATGCTAGAACTGCACGCTGCAGTACTGTGCCCCCCAGAAGTGCTGAGCACAGAGGTGAGTGCCCTCTCCAGTGCCCTTTCCTGCTGCACTGCTCACGTTGTGTGTTCAGCTGCTTCCCCACCATGGCACCTGCACACGTTTCACAGTACCTGCTTTCACAGCACCACTCTTAATCACCAGGCCCAGATCGTAATCCCTGCTGCTTGCTTTGTTACTTTGCTTCTCGTTAAATAACAAAAGGTTTTATTTTTCTGGATCCAACCCTACCTTGCCACCCAAGTCACCCGGAAGGACAGGTGCCTTTGGTTGGAATTCTGCCATCAACAGAGTCACAGCAGTGATGTTGCAGTGAAAAATACTGGCCAATGACAGTCTTCACATTGATGTATGCTATTCCTGGAAACTGCTACTGGATGAGGATTTCTTTTGACAACAATTGCAAGATAAATCCGTAAGTTCTTAATTATTTCATGTTTTCTATAAATTTACTAGAATATTCTTTGTGTAATAGTCACAAAATTTACAGAAGCCTAAACAGATTCAATCTTTGTGTAAACAAACATTTTCATTTACTTCACCGGACTGATACATAAAAATCAGTAGGTGCAGGAGGCAGCTTGTGGTATATTCTGATTTCAGATACTTAGATTTCAGTTTGAAACATCCTCAAAATGATAATTGCTATAGAATGAAAAAATTTGACACCCTGCTGTAGAAACCAACACTATGGAGCACAGAGGCCAGAGAGTTATTTAGGTCAGCATTTAGTGCAACATTCTGGGGCATACAGTCTGGAAGTACCACCTCCCACTCACAGAATGAGCGTGGACCCAGCATTAGCTAAAACTGGGAGCTGTCAGCATCAATCTGGAGAGTGTGCTCTGTCACTTTTTGTGTACACAGGCATTTAGATCCAGTATGGTTTTTCTTATCCATATAATTTATAATTGCATATGTGAAAACAAGACTTTCCTAAAGTATTTCAAAAGCTGTTCTTAGCTGAAGTACGGTTCAGTTGTGTTTAGTGCTGTTCAGCTCAACAGCAAAATTCGCACTGATGGTGGGGATAACTCTTAGCAAGCTTTTCAAAGGGAAGGGGTTTTTTATGGCTGATAAAGCACTGATCTCACCTGTGAGAACCAGGGTTTACTTCTCACTCTCCATCATCCTCAGAAAAAAGCAAAAAAGAATTTAGGCCTTTCAAAACATTCACTGCACAGAAGCTCTAGAGAATAGAAACACACACAGAACAGCAAGGCAAAAGCCTGGTGTGCTAAAACTGTGTCTCATCCATCTGTACCTTATGCACAAATTCCTCCAGAAAAATTAATACCCTCCATCTGGCAAAGGAGGGTGCTTTGAGCACTTTGGAGCATAAAGGCCATTATAGCTTTAAGCTCATTATATAAAATAAAACATATTTTTTAAATTTATAAATAAACTTAATATGCTCAGAGAAGAGAGCAAATTATTAAATATTAGGAACAGATGGGGAAATGTCAGACCACAGCTACTTGTATTTCCTGCATTTCACAGCTGGTTTGCAAGTACGAAGTATGCAAAGCCTTAAGCCACTCAGATCAAATGATCAGAGTGGACCAAATTCTGTCCCCTTTACTCAGGCTATTTATTCTGCATTTGATTCAAGTGTTGTTTTGCCTGAAAGCTACACCTTCTTCTGCAAAGTGCTTTCACTTAGGACTGATTTTAAACCTCTTTAAGATGGTTCAGTAACTGAACCAAATTTCCAAACCCCTCCAGACCCTTTGCCTTCAACTGTACATCAAGGAGAGAGGACTGTCCAGGGCATTCCCAGTCCCACCCAAAAATCCCGTATTTTTCCCTAAAGAAAATGGTAGTTAAAGCAGGTATCTTCCTCCTTTCCTGCAGTTTTTCATGTATTTTAGCCTTTTCGACATTGTCAGTCTCAGAAAATATGACAGGCATCTTTATTTCTTTGGAGAAGAAAAACAAGAGCTGTTTAGTACTAAGAGTATTTTCTCCTTGTTTAGGCTGTTATAAACACAGTTCCTATAAAATAAAAACCAAAAACCCCACAAGAAACAAAAAAACCAACAACAAAACACAAGTCAAAATCCTCCCCAAGAACAAATCGCTGGTGTCATTATATTTAAAACAAAAAAACCTAGATGATGGATGCAGCCAGACACTGTGTTCCTTTTAACCTGAATCTCTGCCTGTGGGCCATATCATCCTAAAAACTCTTTGATACAAGTTAGGAACTAATGCTAGGGGCGTATCCAGAACTGCACACAGGTACCTGCTGATTTGCCAACTCACAGGTTTCAAAAGTCTCGTAGCCTCCTCCTGGCACCTCTTGTCAGTCATTGACAGGAAGATCTTCCTCTGTGAAGGGCGATTTGCACAGCAGGGGACCTGCAAAGCAGCTGCCGCAGGTACTGAAGAGAAAATATAAGTAGCAAATTATATAAAAATGATCTTTTTTTTTTAAAGGATCAGGAGAGAGAGGGGAGGAATTTGCTTCCCTGAAAAATGGGGCACAGAGCAAAGAAGGCTGAAGAGAAGGCAGACATGAAAATGCCATAAAAACCTCAGAGTGCAATTGATGTAGCCAGTAAAGGATATTAAATGTCCCCTGGTGAGGGATTCGATGGCACACGCAGAGGCCACGGTGTCTCTGTGCATCACAGCTGCACACAAAGCACCTGCCTGGGTGTCCTGCCTGTGGTCTCCCATGGTCTCAGTGCAGGAGCAGAGCCTGAGCCATAGCAGCCCCTGCTCTCAATGCTCATCTCACAGATAAATAGCTCGAGCTTTTGGCAGGATGGCAGAGTCCTGTGCACTGCAGTCATGTCATCTCACAATGCTCTAGAGAACATTTCTACGGCAAGCAGAGGGACCGTTTGCACATCTGCTCTATTCCCCTCAGAGACAAGCCTGAATTATTTAAAGGCATAAGAGGGAATACTTAAGCTTCAGCTTGTCATATATGGAAAGGAAAAAAACCATAAACAGTACATTTAGTCTTTACACGCCACAAACCTAAAACCAAACACAGGATTAATTTAGGTTTTCTGCTTTACAGAGCAGTATTAGAGGTTTGTCCAGCATACAGCTTCTCTCTCCCATCCCCAAGCCCAGTTTTTTACTGTTCAGTAACAACAATCAATCTCATCAGCACTTATCCCTTTTTCTGCCTCTTTCCTCTTCCCTAAATCTGCTGTCACAAAGAATTCTTCTCACACCCATAAAAAAGAAGCCTGAAAAATCTACTGTAACAATGATATCATCATACTTTCTTCCTTAAGGGTTTAAAGATAGAAAAACTGGTTTTGTTATGCCACTGTACAATATAAGCAGAAGATGAACTGAGTAAATTAAATAAAAAAAAAAATGCAGATAAAAAGCTAAGTAACAACTTTTTTTTCCCCCAGTTATTTCAGACTGCAGGATTGTAAAATGTTTGCCAGCTCCTGCTAGTTGGGGTACTCCTAGCTGTGACTTGTAGGGTCCCTAGAAATTCAGTTAAAGCCTATTTTCAGGAGATGAAGCAGCATCTAACCAGCAGCTGCTGGTGGGGGCTCTGTGGCTGCCCTTGGGTGGACTGTTAGCTCAGGCTGACAGTGTGGTTGAGATAATTCTGTTTTACAGTGATGGGAAAGAGGAGTGAGATGACACCCCTTGACTTATGCCCGTGGAGGGAAGCAGGTCCTTGGAAGGGACAAGCAAAGGGCCTGCAGCTCTTTCACAAGGAACAGCCTATCAAGAAGGGCCATGAAATGGCATTACATGTCTCAGCCACAGCTACCTCTTCCTGACTGAAAAAGAGCTAAGGATTGTTTTATTCCAACCTGCTGAGTAGGAAAAGATATTTTTTGCCTCCCTCCCGAATATCATGAGAAATAAGGTTGTTTACAGGACAATTTTTATCTAAAAGCATGACTCCAAGGAGTAGCCAAAGGTAATCCAGGCTTTCAAATATAACAATGCATAATTTTGCTGTATTTAGGACCTAGATCCAGCCTTGACATTTGCAGTTTTAAAATCTAAATTTCTGGCCAGATATTTCTAAATTTCAGTCCAGAGCTGCAGCTTCAGGCATGCCAAATAGCAGGCAGATTCAAACGAGTTCTTCATCTTTTGCTAGAAGCTCAAGTAAAAAACTGACTAGAACTGGAGCAGGAATCATACAAATTTGAAATTTTAAAGATAAATTAAGAGTGCTTGCAGGTTTTTTACGTGGCTATTCCAAGCTGTCTCTAGCAATGTGTACTAATTGCTTAAACCTGAGACTGTGTAATTTCATACAACTGCAGCTGTGTGCCAGCTCTTTAAACAATTCACCTAAACAGCTATAGTTTAAAAAGACCCAATTTTCTAAATCAGATGGGAAAGATATTTCATAGCAATACGGAATTAATATTGTCCAACTTGTTAGAATTAGTCATGATTATAATTAAGGGCATACACAGGAGTAGCCATGGAAAAACAGATCTCTGAAAAGTATTTTTGGAGGTAAGATTACATATTGATCCCTAGTGATAATGGGGTAATGCTTCAAGCTTGCAGGCAGAACGACAGGTCTTTTGAACCATGAAAAATGAACACACCAGAAGCTAAGTGAGAAAGTTAATAAGTTGCAGGTGAAGCTGAATATTTTTCTAGGTGGTAGAAGGACATCTTCAATGATACAAATTTTTTTGTAAATATAATTTACATTTACTTTGCACTAAATAAGTGTAGCAGGCAAAGTTTATGATACAGGCAGTTCTGAGGGATTGGATGGTCTGCTAGTAAGGAGGAGGGTGCTAAAACTAAAATGACTCATTAAAAATAGATCATTTGTTGAGCTGTATGAGATGCCTTAAACTAAGCATTCAAAATGATCAAAAAAGGAAGCAAGACGTAAAACGGGGGTGGAACACATGTCTGTCACTGGCTGTCATGGTGACAAAAAGGGAACAAAAAATCAGGCATGCTAGGAAAGAAAAAGAGGGTCCAGAGTATCATTAAGTCAACAGGTCTCAAAGAACAGGATTATTTTATAGCAGGAATTCCAGTGCTGCCAGATGAGTGTTTTCATTAGGACCAAGAGAGGTCGGCTGCACACATTTCAAACCCACTCAGACTTGTGGGCTTAAATATGTGCTCTGGTAAGCAAGCCTTCTGCATTCCACAGAGAAGCAGAATTCTCACGTTTCCAGAAGCATTAGAGGTTGGAGTTGACCCAGTAAACCTATTTATTGTCATAGTTGCGTACCAGAAGCTATGCATGGCAATTCCCAAGCCTAACATCACTTGGCACCTCAGGGCAGTGTGGAAAAGTATTCAGGAACAAAATATGCTAGTAAAATACTAAAAAGAGGAGGAAGAAGGGTAAGGTTGATATAGAAAACTCTACAATGGCCTTGGTTTTGAGCAGCAGAAAGAGAGAAGATCTGAAATGCACTTGCATTATTTCTTCATTGACCTGTTATTTACCCAGGTCCTCAGAGAATACATTTTAGCAGCTTGCTTTGTACTATAAAATTAAAATCTTTACTCACCCTTTTCCTTGCTGGTAAAAACTCTCGAAGAGACTTCCCAAAAAGCAGTCCTTCCCAGGGACAGATACAGCAAATGGGAAAACGAGGATGTTGGCCTGTTTCCAGGTCGAATCCTCAGGTGGTGCACTTTGACAGAGCCACTGATTAAACTGTTTTCAGCTCTTCTCTCACTGAATGAAAGAAGCATTTGATAAGATGCAGGAGAGGCACTGGAACAACTGTTGGTAGCCCAAAACATCAATTAGTAGTTTAATTAAAAAAGCAGGATATTCTGTAACTGAGAGGAGGAAAGATCAATACAAAGAAATAAAATCTAAAACCTGCAAGAACAGATTTTTTGTTAATCCTTCAGAATCAGACATCTATATTATTGCTTATGAGATGTTAGAAGAAATTTGTGTATATTAAAATCATACAAGATACATTTCTGATCTTTGTGTTTCACACAGTAACTTATATTGGTGTTTCATTTATCTATGAACAGAAATATCATGTCAGCTTTTCAGCTCTGAAAAATCTGCCTTTAGAGATAGCAATTTTCTCCCAAATGACTCTGCGAGTTGGAGAAGATCTACAAGATCATATGGAACTATTTTTCCTCCCCCTTGGTCATTACATTAGTCCCCTGTCCTTACTTTATCTAATTTAGAAAGGTGGAAGTAACTAATCCTAGTGTATAGTTTTCTGTATGAAATGGTGAGAGATGGTGATTTAGCCAAAATGTCTTTTTCCATAGTTTGTCAGCACTGATTATGAAATGCACAACAGCCTCCACAGAGCCCATTATCCTCCAGCTAAGCTCAAGTATTTCAGCTTGAAGTTCTACAGCATTGTCATGAATCACTGTTACTGCAATAGCAAAAGCAAGGCACTTTTCTTTAGCCTTCCTTTGTAAACAGCATATTGACTTATACACAAGTACAGAAAAAATGTTGCAGAAAACACTTTCTGGAAGATGTTTTTCATTAGGGTTTCACTGCTGGTAGGCAGCTCACTGGAAAGCAACATCACGGGGATCATTGTGTCTGGCCTTGGTGTCATTGCTGAATTTATGGCTGCTTCCCATGTTCTACCAGACATCTGCATTTAGATTATGTGCGCAATCCTGGCCCTCCTGATCAATGCCAAAATTCCCATTGACTTTGATGGGGCCTGGATTTCTCCCCATTAATGCTTGAATCATAGAATCACAGACTGGTTTGGGTTGGAAGGGACCCCAAAGGTCATCGAGTTCCAATCCCCCTGACAATCCTTTAATTTCATTCCAAGCTAAAAAATGCAAGGAACACAATAATTTCCTGCTATTTAACAAATACATCCCTGGAACAAGGCTCCTGTAGCCTTCTGTCCCTATTTCTATCCTTAATATATTGGTTAGATTGTACAGTATTTTAACCACCAGTGCTTTCAGCTCAGGTAACACAAGTACCTCCAGTGGACAGCCTGTGGGACTACTCATGCCTAAGAGTTAAATGCAAGTTTAAGTGATGAAATGTCAGGTTAGCTTTTTCATTAGAGTGCATTTGATAGCCTTCTGTTGAATCAATCTAGAATGCCGTTGCCATGAATAACTTCTGCTATGAATTGACAGAAATCAATAAAAAGAATGAGAGGAGCAACCTTTGTGAGATAATTTATCAACTGCTACAAGTAAAAAAAAAATTTAAAAATTTAAAAAAAAGAAAATGAATAGGCCTGAACAGGCACATGAAAAATAAACCAGCATGAAGGCAGGTACAAGGGACAGGGAGGCAGAATAAATACAGGAAACCACTCAGAGAGGGACCATGCCAGAAGACCCCCTACCAACATTCAGTGTTCACATAAACGTCCAACTCAAGATTACAAAAGGTGTCTTGGACTTTTAAGGGACCATTTCCTTTGTATACAAAAATCCATGGCCAGGAAGATCCACATTTCTTTCACGAGCCTTTTGGGAGAGATGCCTCTAAAGCATCTTATTTGAACCACTCAGCCAAAAAGCCTTACCTGTCCCCACTGCTGCACTATATGGAAGAGTCAGATGTCATCATTTACAGCTTGTACTCCTGCCTCTCTGTAGGTATCATAAAGATAATTTTTAAAATCACAAAGTAAAGGTTAAAACAGTTATATGTAAGACATTATTCTTCTGCTCTGTGTTAGTCTATATAGATTATAAATTCTTTCAAGGAGACTGTGTTTATTAACTATCTGTCCAGAGCCTATAAAGCCACAGCTCTGATGCTTCTGCTCCTACTAACCAAATAGATGTACTGGAGCTGAATGTTACAAGTATGATTTAAACTGAAAATCTGAGGACGTGCTAAAAAAGTAGAAATGTTGCTTATTCTTCCTTTTCTTTTTGCCAGGTCACAATATGAGGACATAGACTCTAAAAAGTGGACATTTTTTAAAGATGGCTCCTGTGCAGAGCTGACTTTTCCAAGTCATAACTAATACTGAATAATTCAAAACTCACAGTACTGTAACAAAATCAAAGTGGGAAATGGCTATCCCCAAACATTGTCAAAGTAGGGCTCTCCCAAGTGCTTGAATGATCCCTTCTTCCACAGCACATGTTCACCAGGCACAGCCTGCACTGGACATACTGCTGTCCAAGCTAGGAGTTAGATATTTAAGACTGTTCTCAAAAAAATCCCTCATCTGTTTTGAGGCTTTTAAATTCTTGTTGTGAAGTAAAAATTCACTCTAAAAGCAGGGAAAGAGAACTACAACAGGTACCCTAAGGGCTCCTCTGTGCCTCTCTTTGACCGTGGACTGTCAATAACCACAACACTGAAAAACAAGCAAAAACACTTGACACTCCTATAACATCATTTGGTTTCCCTTTGTATCACTGACCACAGGAAAGAATGGAAATGATTTGATGGATCTTTCCCCACTATTCAATATGGGTTTGGATGTGCAAAACACAATCTGGCTCTAATTTTTTTTTTTTTTTAATTAGAAAAATAGAGAGATGTCTGTAAAAAACAATAGCAAGCTTGTTTGACTTAGTGTTGTCACGTCCAAATAGTTCAGTGCTTGTCCTATGACATTTTAGTTATTTAAAGCTTTAGTTCTTTGCTTATTTGTCTCAGCTTTCAGTGAAAAAAAAAAGGGAAAGGGTTCATTTAAATTCCTCCTGCTTGCAAGGCAGAACATAAACTCCAGAAGAAACTCTTGGGGAGTCCAACAATACCCTTCCAGATCTCCTGATACAAAACCTCTTGATTTTTGTGGCCTACCCAGTTTTGATTCCTCCGGCTTACTGAAAATTTAAACTCACTCAGAGATTTTCAGTAACACATATAAGATGTAAGGTGTTATGACTGATAGCTGACTCTATGACATCTGTTCAAGCAGCTTGTGCAATATACTAATAGTGATGCAAAATAAAACTCAGATTAATGCACTTTATTTCACACAATAGGCAAGAAAGACAGACATTCAAACAATTTTATAACCAAGTTTTCTGGCTGTTTTTAACTTTGCACTTTAGTAGAAAACTCTCATCCTATAATTGTATTTTTTTTGTTGGGCTGCCAGGAAGTGCCTTACAGGTAATATGATTAGCTCTACCTGTCTATACAGATTTTTATATTTTTTTAAAAGCTTAGTATCTGTTGTAACTGAAAGACTTGAATCCATCCATACAGATTTGCAAACATTTGTCCAAAGTGCTCAGAGGCATTCTCTTTTTGAGTGCAATGTGGTGCCAGACTGCATCCATAGGTCAGGATAATCTGAATGACCAACATTGGGATTACCTTATTTACAATGTAGCTCACAGAAATAGACATCCTTTGTTAAACCTCCTGTTTCTGTATGTGAGTAGGCCAAGAAATGTCAAGAAAAGAACAGAGGGTTAAAATATTTGTGGATGTTTTGCAGGGTAAAGTAAGGAGATATTTGTTAAGTAAGTTCTGAAATATTTCAATACTGTCTCTAACTGTACCCTGAAGATGAAAAAAAATTTTTTTAAAACTGAGAGTTATTTTTAGTGAAGAAAAACAGAATAGATATGTCTTCACTACTCTTTCTGTACTGGTAGGCTTGGAAAGACAATGAGGCAATAAATTCTGCATTAATCACAAATGCACCTGTCTCTTCCAAATGCAAAAGCCTTGTTAATGTCTGTGTAACACTAATACAGAAGCCCAGATTATGACATTCTAGTGAGCAATACCAGCAAAACAGCAGGGCATTATGTGGAGCATCAATCAAGATGTTGTATAAGAGAAAATATATCTCACTTTTTCAAAGCACTGGGAAGGAAGCGATCGTGAATAGTCCTTTAACCCCTCAGTGCTATTGTGCCAATCCAGCAAAGACTTAGTATGCCCTGAACTTCATGTGCTGAAAATTCAACAGCTGCACAGCATTTTCCTGCATCAGGAGCTCTGCCAGTTTTCATTCCTGTTGCATGAAAGTATTCTCAGGTTGCAGTTCTAAACTTTCCCAGATCTGCTGACTATCACCAAGATGTGCAAGAAGATGATATTCAAACATTCCTTAACTTCATTTACTTTAGTCACTTTACTTTTTCATAAAGGTTGAGGTCATAAGCTGCTCTAGAATGTGTCTGTGTCATGTTGGCCTTTACTTTGCAGTCCTCTGAGGAGCAAATGGAGTGTTCACTCATAGTTCTTGACAATTCCTACTATTTTCACAGTCATGACTATTAGTGCCCCATTCCCTTTCATTTTCTAAATCCTTCTACAATAATTTGAGAAGAGTGCTGATCTAAGAACAGGAAACACAGAGAAGAGTCTTGGACTCTGGGCCTCGCTCTACAGCTAACACAGCAACAAAGGACTGGCTCCAAAGTGCTGTTCCTCTGATCACACATGCACGTGCTGTATCAATTTTTCCGCCTTGCTTTAAGAGTCTACAAAATATATTCTATAATAAACACCAAATTAATAGAGAAATATTTGGAGAATTACTTAATTTCTAAGACCACAAAAGGACCTCACAGAACAGGCACTAGTTGAGCCCAAAGTATTTGCAGGAATCTCTGTGGATTCCATTGCTAATAAAACCTCAGACCATACAAAGATAATCTTACTTGGCTTTCAGCACCCAGCCTTAAGAGGTGAGTGGTGATAATACTGTTCCTACTGAGCTTTTGTCTTGTAGAAAGCATATTTAACACCACACACTGTGTCAAGCCTCATATTAATAAATGATGCAATTCATTTCAGTCAGAGCTATTGCCACAAGCACCAAGAAGTGTAATTAATATTTTCTGATGTGCCTTGTTGTCGCTGTTGGGGCGGTCACGACACGCACAGACAGTGCCTCTTTCAAGGGCCAAAAAGCCATTTATTAAACAAAGCAGCCTCTTTTATAGATCTTTTGTGTGTTATCATTCGTGTTACAGATTCATTGGCTGCTAAACTACTACAATAGACTCATTGGCTATTATTAACCACAACATACTACCATTGGCTACCCATAGCACCAGCATTCAAGCATTCAGAAAAATAACAGGTGCAGATATGTTGCTGTTTTCTCCCTCTACTGTTTAACTTTCTTGCTTCTGTTGATACTACATTCTCACGGGTAAAAACTAATTGTTTTTCTTCTCACGGACTTTTCTCACAGTCCTTCTCTAGCCAAAGTAACAGGCCTGAGCCATAATTTTACAAAGGCAACAAGGCCTTCATTCTATAAGGTTTTACTTAAATGCCACACCTTGTCTCATAACAGTTTTTATTCAACATGAAGGATCATTAGGAGTTGTATCATTCTGAACAGAATGCTGCTTCACAAATTCCTTGTGCTAAGCTTTACTTTAAGGATTTTCCACTATAAAAAAATCAGGTGTAAAATACTTATTACAATGCTTTAAAATATGCTAAAATGAAGGGTGATATTTAACTCAGTATGGCAAACACATTTTAAAAGGTTTTATGTTGCTGAGAGGCAGCTTTCTGAAACTGGTAAATGAGCAGATAGACACATTTCTTCACCTGCAACACCACTGCCACAGGCTGCCAAGTCATGTCCACCTCTGCATTAATGTAAAGCTGCAGGATGGAATGAAATTCTCTGTCATCACATCAAGGCACACACACAGATTCTGAATCTCCTATGTATAACCATTTCCCTGGATATAGTGGGGGAAAATACATAGGTTTTGCTATGCAAGCTGTAACATTAATGTCTGAGCAAGTCAGTGCCAATTGAAATCAATGGAAATTGGATTTACTGCCTAGGATTTTTCCAGTGGGAAAAACTCGAGCTGTCGTGTGGGATTTTCCGGGTTTGGTGTGACACTAGGTGGCAGTAGTTCTTTTAGAAGCCTATTTTCTTTCTTTTTAAATTTCAATCCGTAAATAGAAGCGGAAAAGCACACGTAATAAAATCAGTGCTGATTCCACTGCCAGTTGACGAGGTTGGGAAATTCAGAGTCTCAATACCAGACAGCATAGCTTGAGAGCAAAGACAAAGGATGCATCCAAAAGAGTGATGGTCAGTCCCAAGATCGTGCTAAACAACCTCTGGGAAGGGCCACAGAAACCCAAGAAGTCGCAGCCTGCCATGGGAGGGTTTCTTCTAAGGCCTTCCCAGAACAAGATATGTCATTTCTTTCCCTTCCAGGGCCAGTCACTACATTATCAAGAGATTCTGGGCTCTTTTCTTACATGTGAGAAAACTACTGAAATTTCACCTTTTATTTTTCCTCTCCTCCTTTGCACATAAGTTATATTAGGACAAGAAGAAGTACGTACATTGATAAAAAATTAAAAGATCCACTTTCTACATCGCACACTACCAGGTATTTCTTAACGAACTCTCAGAAAAGGAATCTGATATATTCCCATCTCATAATTTATTTATCAAACAATAAAACAACAATTTATCTTTTTTCAATTCCAGGTCATCAAATTCTTTAATTAAAGTAGATTCAAACAGCACTATTTCATGTAATAGTGTACAAAGAAATAATTTTAAATTTCTACACTTTCAGTATGCAAAACCAAGAATTATATACAATTAGGTCAATCTAAAAACTCAGGAGTGTTCCAAAACATAGAATAGATTTCAGTTTCTTCTGAGCCTGATATTTCCTGATCCTATGAAATTATGTATAATCAAGTTTTTTTCTCTATCTCCATCTTCATAAAATAAGGTGCTTACTTTTACGAAAGCTAAGCTTTTCACCTAATCATTCAGTCAAGGAACCAAGGCCTTTAAAAAAATGTGAGGTTTTCATTTGACTTGCAAGAGCTGTCAATGCTGCATTTCAGGAACTACTGGAATAGTGCTTTTAGAGACCATGTACATACAGCTGTTCAGTGGGACATAACAACCCTCTGTAGCCCTTTTGGGCAGCAAGAAAAGCAAGAAATGACTGGGTCAGTGAGGGGGGGTTAACAGTGACACTATCCTTGTTCTAATCTGGTCCAAAAGTCCCTACTTGTAGAAAAAAAGTATTTTTAATAACTCATCATTGGAAATTTGGTTTTTTTCACCATACACACACTGCACCATCACCAGCTGAGTTCCCCCTTGGGTTATGTTGGGATGTTGATCTTGAGCAAGAACTAGTTTAGAACTGGGTTCTTTCTTAAAGATTATTTGAGCACTGGCTAACTAATGAAAGCAGTTGCAGTCATGGCACAAAATATCCTGGCTAAAATGGGGCCAATCTCTCCACAAGATTTCACTTTTGAAACCACGTCCTAAGAGAAATGAACAGTCAGCACTGAGGATCACAGCATCCTAGCAGAGAAAAACAACACTACAGGAATTCTAGTAAATGTGGAATTTCTGATCAGAGTTCATACAGCATTTTCATTTCTCTGATCCCAATGTAATTTGCCATCAGACCAGATATTTGAACTCATCTATCCTAATCTAGTTCTTGCATTCCTCTCTTCAAGAAAAAGAAAATAGCACGTTGATTTTTTTTGTCTTCAGACTGACAATGACACTGTGCAGACTAATAGTGATACAGTTATGAACTCCAGCTGTCTTTGGTAAGGAAAAACCATTAACATTGGCTTTCTCTTTATCTTTTCCTTTTATATCTATTTGCTTGTTAGCTGAACTTTCTTTGTACCTCTTGAAACCCACTGTAATAATTCATACTGATTGCAAAAGACATGCTAGAAGAAAAGGCTGCAAAGCCACTTATTTGTAGTTATCTCAGTTGTTGATCTTAGCCAATAAACTGCTGACTGATCACTGCAAACGTTTCTGCTTACAGCAGATATGCAAGGGGCTGATACTTAATTCATTGTAGCTTCTGTTGCTGCTGGTATATTGGCATGACAGCTGGAGGGCTGTGCAGTGCCCCAGCTCAGGCACAGCACAAGGGATGGGCCATGTCTCGGGGGTGCAGTGGTGCCTGTGCTGCTCTGGGACCCGCCACCCCGGCCTGTCCAGCACATGCCACTGGTGTTCCCCTGGAAGCGCACAGAGATCTGCACAAGCAGCTGTTTCAGCTGCAGAGGGAAATGTGCAGCCCCACTTCTAGGCCTGTCCATCACAGCCAGAGTGTTTTAAAGGAGGTGGGGAGAGGGAGGAAAGTCTCATCGCTGTGTGCACATAGGGAGGGAAATGGGTATCTTGGGAACTATTCTGATTTCCATTGGCAGCTCTTTACCATCTACAGTAGTGCCCTGGGCTTTCCCCCTCTCAGCTCTACCTTTAAAGTGTTCAGGGTGATGTCCCTTCTCTACCAGGATGACAAGGTACACCATTCTTGTGCTCCTGGGGTTCAGCTGTCAGCCACAGCACAGAGCTCTTCCTGGCATTTTGTGAACAACCCGTGGTGCATCACTGCTTCGGGAAGTCCTCTGCATTAATCTGTAGGATTCCAACACACAACAATTTAAAAACTGAGAGGGTAGAATTTGGATGTTTAAAACACTTCATCTGTGCTTCTCCCTCATCTCTAGACAGGCACTCCTAGTTACCCACAGGCACTTTTATCTCTGAAACACAAGTGGGAATTTAATCCTTCATATGCCCTCAGTTTTGAGCCAACTATCCCATTGCAAAACTGAGCCAGCCTGTGTAAAGATATCCCTGCACAGCCTTCCTCCTCTGGGAAGGAGACAGCTAAACACAACGTGCAGTGGTGTGCACAGTTGCACAGATCAATGCTGTCATTCCTTCTCTTTATTCCCTGCCTTTCCCCTTCCCTCTGCTTTTTCTTTTCTTAGAATGGCAGATTTTGGCAAGTGGACTGGCTTTTTGTTCTTACTTTGAGCTAGATCTGGGGTTACCAAGCCTCAATTAGAGCTCTTAAACACTGCAGGACTCCAGGTGATGAACATCAGCCCAGAAAAGCACAGAGAGTGACTCACACCGAGCTCCTGCCTGGTGCACAGGGCCATGCAAGGCCTGTGTGGCACCACAGCTTCAGTGTCGTAGATAAGGGTGCAAGTGATGCAGGTCCAGAGCAAAGGGATAAATTTTAGACACGTGGAGAACGCCTAATATAAATAAAATAAACTGTATAAATCAAATATTTAGCTTTTGAAATGCTAGCTGTTCCAGATGTAAAAATCTAAACAATTATCCCTGAGATAAGCATCACAAAGTATATTTATATTTCCCCCTAAGTTTTATTTTGTGTTCCTTGATATATACAACATTTTCCTTTTTAAAAACACTTTATGAGTCACATGCTCTCTCTGTGTACTTTTATGGAATTGCTGTTGGAGTTGGATGAAGCTGCATTTGCATTCGAGGGACAACTCAACTCACTCTAATCATGCCTAATTTGTTGGAGCACTGAGTATTTAAATCAGATTATTCTAATGTTTACAGCTCCCACAACCCCCAAATTGCATGATAATTGTCATGTCATGCAATTTATAGCTATGCAGGCTCTGCACTAAGACTGACAGGACAATTGTGTATATTATTAGTCAAACATTTGTGAGTCTGAAGAAATTATGAGGAATCAAAAAGAAATGTGAAGAGCAGACATTACCACAGGCAAATGCAGTTTAAAGTAAACCCCTTCCATTTCACTACTGCAAATGTGCAGTCTTTCTGCCCTTTTTGATCCTGGAGGCTTCAGCTGACACATTCAGAGGTTCAGGTGGTAAACAGCCGCCTTCAAGCCCCCAGGTAAACAAAGATAGGCCAAAGCTGAAACTCTCTGCAAGCACATATTCTACTATTAGGCACATTTACTTCCTCGAGTTTATTCCTGATATCAGAAAAATATAAAAACAGGAGTTAGAAGTATTCAGAAAGGAGCTACTAAGTACCTGGACAACAACGTGCATGAAGCTTGAGTTTCAGCTCTGCCTCCTCTGTAGAAGCAGCTCTATGTGGAATTCAGCAGTTGAATTGCAGACTTGTAAGCAAATATGTGACACTGAAAGAAACACACCCTGCTCCTTTGACAGCTCTTAGCACAGTGTGGTAATGCTTCCTAAGTAAGTTTGTAGATGTCACTATAAAATCACTAAGAATAGTACTTTCTCATTAAGAGGGGGGAGGGAAAGGAAATGACAAGACAATTATGTTTTCTGTCCCCAGAGTATAATTCCCACCGGCAGAAAATGCACGCAGCTGCTAGAAACTCAGTGGTGGTGCCACTACTATGGTTCTCTTCCAGAAAGCTGGGAGAAATGTGGTCCCCATTTTCCATTTCTCAGATGCAGACCCCACTCCATGGGGCAGTAGCTGCTGCTCACATCCTGAGATGTGCAGCCAGTGGCAGCTCCATGTTCTCCTCTTGTAACCCAGTGATGCCAAATTAGTGGGGAAGAAAAATGAAGGCAACTGCAAAGATCAAAGAGGAAATTTTGCAAAGAGGCATGTGTGGTTGCTTGCTAACTGAAACACAATGCCAGTGGTTCTTTTAAAGCAGGAAGTCGATTCTCCTGTCACTTATGGGAAGGCTGATGGAAATTTGTGCGGCCTTTGAGAGTGGTTGTTCTGGAACATCCTCTTGGAGGGACCTCAGGCCAGCTGCTGGCAGTGAGATGGAGCAGTGGCAGAAGGGGCTTCCTTGTGGCTTGTGAGGAAATCGATTACAACTGAACCCCGGGCAGGGGCAGGCTCTGCACCCCTGCGGGAGGGGGTGGCAGCCATGTGGGCCAAAGGGCTGAGGAACAGGTGGTCAGCAGCCACTGCCAAATCACCATCTTGACCTCATCAATAGCCAATAAAGAAATAGAACAGAAACACGTTACAGATGGAAAACAGCTAAATAAAAAGACATAAAAGTGCAAAAAAGGAGCTCTTCTGTGGAGTAAACTGGCCCTCACACCACCAGTTCTGAGAAAAAGAGATTAAATTGTTTCCTAATTTACCCTATGTATTCAAGGCATGGTTCATATGCCCTAGTGTTTTTAACAGTTTGAAGTATTTAGATGGTCAATGATTATCAGAAGGCAAATAATTTTTATAAAGACATAAAAATATTCTCATTCAAGAAAACACAGCTGGGGAAACAGAAAAAGAAATACATCCTAGAGACCAATTTCTAATAAAAGTTGATCCTAAAACAAAATGGAGAGTGCGAAAATGTTACATTAAAAATCAGAGTATTAGATTACTTCAAAAATCAAGAATGCAAGTAAGTAAAACAATTGCTTTTTTTTTTTAGAATTGAAAAAATTCAACTTCAAACACACCTGCCAAAGATTCAAACTTCAAATTAACCTGTGGAACAGAAGCAACAGACAAGCATGGCCTTTGGAATGTGCTACCCGAAAAACCTGTAAGATAAATGAAACACAACAGTCAAAACATCCAACTCTCCTGTGAGTCATGATAGATAATTGTCAGGAACATGGTGCATGGTGATAGCCAGAGAGCCCAGCAGTTTCAAAAGACAAGGATAAAACATTAGTTTAGTGACAGCTATTTACAAAAAGCAGGGACTATTTGTCCAGGCATGTAAGAAGTTGTTAGATGAACATCTTACCATGATGAGGAAAGAAAAATGGGAGCTTATGAAGGAGAAAGTGATAACAAAGGAGTTGTGATAATATTGCCTTGCTAAAATTTATTTGTAAGACGGAATTAAGCACTGCATGCTAGACTTTTCTAATACAGCAATCCAGAGAGAAAAGGGGTGGATTTTGTGCATCCACAATGCCCTAGGGTAGCTACATCAAAGAGCAAATGGAAGCAGTGTCCAGCAGGATTCCCAGGTGCTAAAGCAGAAAAACCAGATCTGGGAAAGTGTCCATATTTGTAAACTATTATCATTACAATACACAAGATAACAACTCTTGAGAACTGCCTCATGCTTAGCAAAAGGGATGCTGAAGATCTGCCCGGCCTGTCAGCCTTACCAGGACATTCCTCCCTTGACAATCTCTGAAACAATAACATTTATTAAACTTCTTTTGTTAACACAAAAGCTGTTTTGTGCTTGTTTGTTTAGTTTACCATCCAGCAGAAACAAAACAAGTCTGGTACCTAAATTGGAGGGCCTGGTTAAATCTGAATGGTACATGAGAACAAGTCTCCAGAGAAAAACAGCAAGCCCCAGCAGGCACAGGAAGCGTGGTAGGGACTGCACTCTGCACTGAGGGCCTCCCAGGGCTCCACTCCTGCCTTATAGCCAAGCTGGGACCTGCACAGTCCCTGTGGGAGATGCCAAACTCGAGCAAACCCCACCCCCATCTCCACATATTTCTGTATCAGAGAACAGTGCAATCTCCCTTAAACCCCACAGTCGAGACTCCCTGTGCTCCCTCCAGCCTGCTGTTGTAGGAGCAGGGGCTTCCACCAACAAGGAGCCACACCAGGGTGGTTGTGTGAGCCACTACACTCCCACCCAGCTCTGCCTGTGGCTCTCCCTTGGCCTTGGAAACCCCTGATGAGGTGACAAATCTACAGCTGAGCTTAGCCCTTGGAGGTGGCCATTTCTGCATGGGCTGTGCCACAGCTGTCAGGTCAGCTTGTGAGCATCGCTGCTGGGCTAGGCACAGCTCAGAGCAGTGGCCATGCACACAGACTTCATGGTTTATGGACACTCAAAAGCACACAAACCCTTCCCTGCAGCATGTGGTCCCTGGTTTCAAGATGTCTCTATGTACCAAATGTTACCAGGCCCAAAAGTTCTCTGATTTTCTTTTAAAAACTGGAAACTACTTATTAAAGGCAATTATTAAACTTTAAGTTCCAGCAAATGTTTAAAATACAATGTGTTGTAGGAGCTCATATAAACTGCACCTGTAAGTGACATCTTTGCAATACTCTTGTACATAGGAGGCTCAAAGCTATTTCTTGCCAGCAGCAGTGATCCGCAGACTTTAGATGTTGTTAAAAAGCTTACAATATCAGCAGGGCAACTGCTGCCTCCATTAGAAACATGATACTAAGATGCTGATTAATACCAGGAGGGGGCTTTAATCAGCCAAAGCCATATGCTATTTCACTTAAGATGAAAGTGCAAATGATAATCATTATTTCAGAAAGGATGTATTTAAAAGAAGAGCAGAACAGCAAGTGGCATCTTTTTATCATTAGAGCTTCTTCATGCAGCCCCTTTTTTTCTAAAGCTTTGTAAGCTTTTATGAACATCTGGATCATTTCTTCATTATATAGGCTTCCAATACCATTATGTTTGATGTAGTGTTTTTAGTGGAGCTATGCTAAATGTCTAAATATACAATTAATTCCTATTAATTATAGTTTTCAAACTGGTGAAATTATCCATCATTAACTTAATCACTTGTATTTTATCTTAAAATTGTATTCACTCTTTTATAATCCCTACATCTAAAGCCATTTCTTCCCTGGGCTTTGTGTGATGTTTTGCATGCTGTTTGTATAAAGGTTTGCCAGCCATTTTCAACTGCTTGTAGAACTGAGGCTGTCAGCGGCAGACCATTTTAAAATAGAACCTAATTCAGTTTAGTTGTTTTACCAAGAAGTGCTTCAGAGAGAAGGGAAAAAAAAGAGGTGAATTTGGATCTGTAAAGGGCAAGATTTCATTAGACCTGATGAATCTTTAGTTCTGTGTTCCTTACACCAAGGCAAGAGGGGTGAGGGAGGCTTAACAAGAGCAGAGTAAGGGAAAAGAGTTATTCACTGGTTTCCACTTCATGTGGCAGTAATTCAGCATGAAAAGAGCCAAATGATTTGGAAGTCTACATTGACTGTACTTGAAGAATTAGGAGCATCTTTAATGTCAAGTTACAACACATCTAAAGAAAAAAACATCTCCAAAGCTTTCTTTGAACACTCTGGCCTCATTTTAGGCTTCTTCTGTGGCTTAAACTGGAACTTATATTATGACACATTAGTCAAATGCCTCCCCCAGTTTTGAAGCCTCAAGTTGGATGGATATTCCCTTTTCTTTCATATGGCATTTACAGCATAAAAAGAAAAAGAATCAAAGGATTAAAAACACCAGAACAGACCTCTCATCAGTCTCCTTTCAGGCACTGACAGTCAGAAAGAGTGCAGCAAACCAGAACTGCTGTTGGCAGTGATGAGACATAAGTATCAGCTTGTGGGGTGTGGTACGTCCAGTATGCAACAAGCCAGTTGTTGCCACGGTCACTTACTTAGCTCTCAGCCCTCCTCCTCCTTGCAGAAACACCTGGAGTGGGTGGTGGCCATGGTTTTCACTCCAGTCTAGAGGTTCCTAAGCCCTGATTGCTCTGGGGGTCTCTCCATCCACAGCCATTGACCTTCCACAGAACAGCAAAGCACAGCCATGAAGAGTTACACAGACTCCAACACAGCACAGACTCTGTGCAGTGTGACAGTCCATCCTGCCAACCCAAACTTCCCTGACAGCACCTTTTTGATTAGATCTGAGGCCCACAGAAAGCTGTCCGTCTTCTGGACTCTTACCCCAGCACATTCCAGGATATACCTCAGGTGCCTGGTTTGACACACCTCAAGGAATGAAGCCATTGAAAAAGACAATTCTCTTAGAGGTTCATTATCCTGAACATGAGCAGCTATTTTCTAATCCCATCACTCTTCTCCACTATTGTAGACTTTTCTCTGCTGGACCTGAAGGAGCTTAAATGACACTCATATGCACCTTTACAAGGAATGTGGTAATATCCTGGTTTTGTACTAAGGGCTCACAGAATGCCTCCCCTGCTTGTATTTACATAAGAACTGTTAAATACATCAAGAGCACAAAGACATCTAATTCTCACAAATAAAGCTGTCTGTCTTCTCATCTTTGCTTTCACTGGCATTTTGTGGTCGCAAATACTTTTTGCAATTTCAAATCTTTAATTTACGTGTCTCTTATAACTTCAGAGAACTCTTGTCACAGCTCTGGATGTCCCATTCGTCTAGTCGCGTCATTTAGGATATTCTTCTCTTTACTCTTTATATGATGTGATATCAAGTGATCATTTGGGGTTCAAGGTTCCTTAAAGTTAATACATTTCATTAACAGTTCCAGCTGCCTTGGGGTCACAAAACCATGTGCTCCTGCTCTGTTTGTCTTCCAGGCTCCCATTTTAGGACACTAACATACTTAAAACTACAGTTCCCAGTGCCTCAGATTACAAAGAAGGAGATTCTACACTGCTCCCCCGCTTCCATAACATGTTGGAAAATTCTTACTTCTACAAATGAAAAGAACCAGCTTGACTGACACTGAAAATTTTTGTTCCAGGAGAAACACTGAGCAGGAGCTAAAGTTTGTTTTATTCCTTTTGTAGTGAGACAAGGTTGTTGCTGGTTTTGAAAACTTGTGGCAGCATGTGAGACCCAGCAGCAAAGTTGTGCTGGCTGGGGATGGGATCCTTTGGTCTGTTTTAATCACTGCTCTATTTCCTTTCAGGTCCTACCCCTCCTTTGGCTTTGCTCTCAATTTTACTCCCCTCCTCTAAATGGAAAATTTAAAATATAAGGCTCAGGCATCCGACCCATGGCTCACCTCCAGGTGTGCCACAATATGCCTGCTCATCATAGGGGCTGCTTTGGCTCCAGAGGGCAAAGCTTTTAGCTTTGATCACTCCAGATGTATTTTCTCCTCCTAATAAACTGAAAATTACTATCATCCCTTTTGGGTCTCCAACAGCTCATTTGCCCCTTATTTCTTCAGTAAGGCATACAAGGAATATAGTGGTAAAAAGCTACACAGTCTAATGCAGTTTTAAACCAAAATTCAGAAACAGTAAAAATGAACTGTCTCTCCACAAGTAAATTAGCTGCCAGGTGCTCCAAGATCAAGACAGCAACATCCAGATCCTGCAGGGCTGGAATTTAGGATTTACTTCAGAAGTTTTTAAGTTAGGTTAACAAGGATGGCCCAAAGATGACTCTCTCTAGTTCTGCATAATGTACATACCACTCCTTTGCAAATCCCTCCTGACTAAACACAGAGAGGAGAATACTCTCAGTTGCTTCTAGGTAATGCAGAAGACATTCATATGGCCACTTTTCAAACTTATTCTGGAAAAGAGACCGTGACTGATTCCAGAACATAAGAAATACTGAGCTAGGCCAGTGGTGCACCTAGACCAGTATTCTGTCTCCAGCAATGGAGAACTGACCTTTAAGCCCAGCCCTTTATTTCCTGTATCTTAGCCAGTTTTCAGTAAAATAACCCGTCCACTAACATTTTTGCAATCCAGTTTCTTCAGTAGCCTTTTGTGTGTAATGTTCAAAAAGGTTTTCTGAAAATCAAAGTATTGATGTGCACATGCTTATTGACACCTCATTGAACTGTAGCCGGTCAAGGGCAGGACTTCCTTTTCCGGAAACTCTTGCCCACTCTGCCCTCAGTGTTCTGTTTATCCCAGGATCCCCTCTAAAGCTCTTTTTATATTTCATTTACTCACCATTTGAGTAATCTCAGACAGAAGCACTCAGGTGGAGTCTGAAATTTCTCATGTTCTTCAGGCATAGTTCACCCCATGAATGCCACAGCTTCAGTCTGAATAGTTTCAGTCTGAGCATTAGTACAACCTGCAGCATCCCATGGGCTCAGTCCATTTGATAATGCAGTGGGTGACAAAAACCTTGCAGCTGCACCTAGACACATGATATAAACATAACACCTTGTACTTTCGCTGCTGCCACAAATCAGCCCCTTTTGGAGACCTTCTTTTTTCATTTTTTTCCACAATAAGATTCTTTAGAATGAATACACAGAGCCTTTAAAAGATTAAGGTGCTTGGCTCCTAATGATCCCTTTGTTTGCAGAAAGAGCTGGGGGTTGCAGCCTAAGGGATCTACAGGGTCCAGGGCAAATAAACAAACCAGTCAATTTAGAAAACAGCAGCGAGGACTAATGACCAAGAGGCTCAGTTTGTATTAAGACGCCTTGAGCAGGAGTCCCAGCTCTGACTCTGGCAGGCTGCAGGACCTTTGAAAGTCTTTCTGTATCCACTGCAGTCAGTAATTATCTTGTCTGTTTAGATTGTGATCTCCTCATGTCAGTGATTGACATGATACATTTGTACAGTGCCAGTAAAACAGGAGTCACAGCTCAGCCCAGGTTAGGACCCTGACGTGCTGTTTTAGTAACAACATCACTCTCCTCCTCTGGCATTGCAGTAATCCATAGCTACATTACCATATCCACCTGCTTTGGGCCATCTGGTATACATAAATGTCCCCGTGTCTTTTTACATGTAAATATAACTCTTTGAAGACTCTTCTTATTGTTACCAGTCACTGCTTGTTAAGTGCTATCAGAGTTTTCTGCCCTGCAGGAGAGAGAGGTGGATCCAAGGAGCCCTGCTGTCCAAGGAGAGCAGCAAACAAACATGGGTGAGCCAGGAGCTGGTTCCTGTTTGAGTGTTCCCAGGAGGGAACTGCACTGGAGCTGCTGCAGGTTTCAGGGAACTCAGAAAGGGGACAGATTGTACACTCTGTTAACAGCCGTGGTTTTGAGCGTGGAGGGAAGTTGCAGGTTCAGGAAGCACAACACACGACACTGTGCTGAACGAGGAAGGAGATATAAACACACAAGAGTGTGATGCAAGCAAAAGGAACTAGAGAAGGGACAAAACAAAACCATGGCTCTTCTCCAGGGACAAAACAGATCAAAGCTCTTAAGGCTAAAAAATTAAAAAATTACATAAAAGGGATTAAAGGGATGGAAAGTTTCAAAATTGGGAAGAAGGGAGGCTTTGGTTGTCACATACCTTCTAGTGTCAGAAAATGTTAAGAAGATCCCCACTTTTTTTGCTATTGCAGTGACATCTGCCTTCCTGTGACAACGGCCCTGAACTGCAGAGCTCAAGTATGACAGAACTCAGATTCCGTAACAGATCTGCTCTACTAAGCAGGGATTATCTTTGCATAAGATTTGTATGAAGTGCCTCACACAACTGAAGCTGAATAGGGCTTTTAGACCCAACTACAGAATACAAGATACAAAAAAATTCATCAGCATCACCCCTGCTGTAGGCTGAAGCAGTGTGCACCCTGTTGAAGCATGCTGCAGTCTGACAGAGGGATATACTTTGAACTAATTAATCCACTGGCTCTTCTATCTTTTAAAGATTCAAATGCCAACATTACCTCTTACCTGCCAGTCCTATTTCAATTCCCTTTGTCTGAAGAAATTGAACTGAGAGGGAATCATAACAAAATGAGGTGATTAAGCCTCCTAGAACAAATACAGTTCCTCCTGCACAAGTGTTGAGGGGTAAAACTTTCTTGCTTCCAAAGTCTTTTGAGAGTCCTGAAATTCTTTTCTTCTGCATTGCATTTTGAAGTTGCTCCCCATGAATATCATTGTCAGACAATAGTAACTCTCCACCTACTGACTGTCAGTAGCTTTCACAGAGATGACATTTTAAAGACTCAGAGTTTGAAAGCTAATCTCTCTTCTCAAAAGTTATATTTCCCAGTAAATATTTGGATATATACTAGACAAAGTAAATGTAAGTGTTCCTTGTAACTGTTCAACCAAAAAGATGAAGACTGTATAAGAATGGGGCTTAATTTGACTAAAAAGGTACTTGTGACAAAATAGTGTCAGTCTCAGACTCAAGTTCTATGTAACTGCAATTCTTTAGAAAAACAACAATAAAAATCTGAATTAAAATTTTTTTTCTGCAAATGCAATACTAAGGTTGACACTTGTCTGCTGAATCGAGAGTTTCTATGAATAGTGGATCAAATCCTTCAGCATACTAGCATGGCTCTCAGTGAAGAAAATACCCACAATGCCAGGAGCGGTGTGGGGTTGCATTCAGACTATCAAACCATTCTTAACCCAGTCTGGCTACAGCTCAGGGCTTTTGTGACAGGATAGACTTGAGTGTGCTCTGCAGCCCAGAGGTGTTCTACAGGCTGGGCTGAATTTCACTGTGTGACAGCTTCCCTGGCACCTGCTCTGGAGCAACTAAGGTGAACTTGAGTGTGGATTGAAACACCTCACTGCACTAGGAACATGTCTGAAGTCCTTGACAATGTCTTAGGAATATTTTTGCTCTCTCTTTTCTTAGGTATTGTCATTATTTTTTAGAAGTATCCAGTCCAACTGCACTTCAAATTAAGCCTAGGTTTTGAATGGCAGCAAGAGACCTCAGGCATTCCTTTTAGACATTAAGTTGGAAGGTCTCAGATGTTGCACACCAGCTTATGATCAGACACATTATTTCAGCTGTTCCTCTTGCTATGGGTTATCCCTTTGGCCTAATTAGTCAGATTATTACAAAAACATATTCTGTACCTGTGCCCCTACACCTGAGAGTATGAGATGTGACTACAGACCTTTTGAGATCTTGATGCAAGAATGAAGAAGCCACCCTCTGCTTTACTGTTCCTATACAATGGTTGGTGTTAGTTCTGCTCCTGTAACCACTGCTGCACAAGGATCTTCTTTCTTGCTCCCACGTTCTGTTCAAACCCCAAAACATGGTCCTGAAGCTTTGGCTCAGTGAGGCTCTATCTGTGTGCAATGGCACTCAGTAGGAATTTTTCCAAGAGCTCTCCAAAGGGTAGTGCAGTTGCACATCATCTGCAGGAAAGCTTTCGCATTCTTAAACTTTCCAAGGCATTTCTTTATTGGACATGAAACCCACAGGTTGATGATAAAACTATGAAAAAAATATCCAGGTTTAGAGGAATTATTTAGCAGTTGAGACTTAAAATTAGCCAGATGTCACTTGCATATATATCCATGATCTCTAGGTTAGCAGGTACTATAGCCAGCTCATAGAACTCACAATCAGATGATCTCTGTTCACTTTTGTCCCACCTTAACTGAGAAAAAACATATCTCAGTGTTGACTTTGGACTTTCCCTGAGCCTCTTCCACACCTAATCCTCTTCAGTCAAAATAGTCTGAATCTGGCAAGGAGATCTGGAAGGAAGTAAAGGTCCCCTTTTATCCAGATTTTCTTTTTTTTGTCTATGCACATTATTTTGTTAAAGTAGAATAGAGAGGATGAAAAATTCAAGAACTACAAGAGATGATTCTTAGGAGTGATAGATAGCTTTCCAGAGAAAATGCAGACATTCTCTTTAATAATATTGTTATCTTCTCACAAGACGTCCCTCATGTAAGAATGAAAACAGATAAGGTGTCAATATTACCATGCATTATACCCTCATTTTCCTTTTTATAAGTTATCATCCCAAGGCTACAAAATTTCTAGAGAGTTTTAGGCATCTCTGATATGTGTTCTTAAACAGAAAAAGTCACTCCATGTTTATGATTGTCTCTCCCCCATATTCAAAGTGCTAGTAAATACTGTTTTCTCATGGTTACTCTCAACTAACAGAAGAAAAGCCGAGTAAATGCCTTGACTGAAGCTATGGAGTTTTACCTCTTATTTCCCTGAATTCCTGTGGATATATGTTCCTTACATACATGAAACATCCAGTAGTTTCTATGTTCTGACAGGTACTTCTGATCTTAATGGGCAAGACTCAGTGTCATATGGGTTAATACTCACCTATGTACATTCCTTATTTAGATATACCCCACTACAACAGGCACCCATTGAAAGGTTTCTATGTCCTGTTTGTTAATCTAAACTATTTTAAGTCTCAGTCCAGTTTGCAGCAGACAGATGCTAATATTAAGACATTGCTGTATTTCAGACTTGACCCCTGCAGAGCTGTCTCAGCGAAGCAAAAGCCGCTGACTGGCACAGAGCCTGGGCTCCCCTCGCAGCCCCTGTGGGTGCTCCCTTTTCCAGGGCAGTGTGCCTGGTGCACTTGCTCTGTGAGTAAATCAAGCAAAGCACACGCAGTTCACCAAACCAACTTTTCACAGCTTCAGAAATAATGAAAAGGAAGCATAAATTCAGTGCTAGCAGCTAGAAGACACAGTAGAAACACCCTCTTCTGCAGCTAAGTTTCTAGTAACATCACTGGATGTCCTGGTCCTGAAAATTATGGGGTTTGGGTCTAGAAAGTGCCTTTCCCTTCATCCCAACACTGTGCAGCCTCCCCAGGTGACTACCACTCCATTAGAGTTTCTAGATCCTTGGAACAAACCGAGTTAAATAATTGACACTTTCCTTTGTTTGACCCAGCATACAACTTTTGCCAGTGTTCAGACTCTAGGGACCACAAAGCAGCTACTATAAACTTCTGAAATGCACTGTGCTGGTTTAGACTTTGTCTCTGATGCTTTTCCTAGTATTAACTCTGTATCTTCTCAAAATTACACATTGTCAAATTAAGCACAGTTGGTGGCACATTTATTATTGTTAAGTAAAGCCAATGAAAGAACATTCATTTCTTATAGAACAACAAGGATTTTTAAGAATTCCTGTCTTGGTTCCACACTTTTTAAAAAATCCACTTTTTCTTAATCTCTTAAACTTAGGCTAAGCAGAGTTTTGAGGTTTGCAGAGCTGTTCTCCAGCTGAGTGTTTCCTTTTAGATATGCATACCTCCTTGTTGGACATTCATTATCAAACCTTGTGTTTGCCTTTTATCTACAAGTCCTCTTCAGTGTTCAGCATAAACTACATGGACACCTTGCAGATTGACATTTCTTCATTCATGCTTTACCTTAAACAGCATGCGAAGACATCAAAGAAGAGGAGCCGACTTTGATGTTACAAAATGAAAAACGCCTCATGATTTGCCAAGACCAGGGGAACTTGTAGTTTGCTCTTTTTTTTCCCTTAAAGAAATACTACTGCTTTCCCCGTGAATATGTGAAAATCTTTGCCATTTTCACCAAACCTGTATAAACATTTTGCTCCCAGTAAAAAAACAAGCCACGTCTCATTGCAGTCTGTTAAATATGGGCCCCAGGGCCTAAACTACAGTGGCTTGAAGGAACACACACACTTTATTTAAAGAGCTTATTTGTTTCTCACCTGTGACTTTGCACACCACGGTTGTCATGACCTCCAGCATCACCTCACTAATAATGATAATGATAGTGCATGTGCTCTGGTTTTTATTCACAGGTCACTGAGAGGGATTTAGAAAAACATGGTCATTCCTGTGCTGTAGATAAAGGAATTGTGCAATGAGAGATGTTATTTGGTTTGGCCATGATAGCAAATTGCCAGCCATAAAACAGAGCTGTCCCAATTTCTTGCGGACGCTTGGCTCAGAGCTCACTCTGATCAAGAAATCAAAGGTGATTTCCTCAGCACCATAACAGACACAAAAAGTGCCAATAACCCTGGGAGGAGGCCAGGAATACCTTGTCAGAAGGTGCCTCTCACCACAAGAGGAAAGACCAGATTTGGTTGAGAACTCACGTTCCTGTTGTTTTGAATACTGGGAAGGGAGGTTTTGCTTTTCGTGTTTTCGTTCATTGTTTGAAATGAAGAGCTGCCCTGTCCTTATAAGGACAGAAGGAATGTGCATAATTAGTCCAAGGCTGGAGAACAGAGACATTCAAAATGAACATTTGTTAGTGATTTCCCAGGCTGCAGTGGAACTGAGAAGAATATCATGAGAGGAAAAGATATGTAATTAAATGTGATTTGTTCAAATGCTGCCAAGCTAGGTCATTGCATATGTATCATTCAACTGCATTGCTTCAACATAAAGTGCACGGTCCCTCTCTCTGGCACAAAATCCTTTGATTAACCAGCCTCTCTTCATTGGTGGAAGGGACCAGCCCTTTTGTTGTTTTGCTGCCGGCAGTGCTGCTTGTGCTATTTCTTTAAGACTCTTCATCAGATGTGGTTTGTCAGGAACATGCCTAGACTGTAAGTCAGAACAGAGCTCATTTTCTTTGATGTGCATTTGTAATGTGCTTGCTCCAAAAGGAAGGGAATGAAAACTTTGGTCACACTGTTAATCTGCAGGAACTACATTTTAAGCAACTGGATGTGAATAGATTATGCACAAACTGTAATGTTGGCTACTCCTTTCAAACAGAATTTTATAAATAATTGGTGCCAACACAAGAACATATGTCAAACACTTAACCACAACCAGTTCAGGAGGAATGTGTTTAGTCCAGACCGTCTGCCATAGAAAGACTTTTTATTTCCAGTTTAGGACCTGAATTTTTCCAAAACAACATGAATAGCTGCTTTAACCTCATTTATTGTTGTATTGTGCTCAAGACCAGCTCAGATATGATCAGTTTGGCTATTTGGCTCTGGTGTTACAGGTTTTGTACTCAAGACTTTTACCCTTGAGTAAGTGTTTTGCATACTAAAAAAATCTGAAAGTGAAAGGGTTACACTTCCTTGAAGGTCCACTTGAATGGCTGTGAGAAGAGAGCCAAAATGGTAATCAGATCCCTATGAGATCATATTGAAAGCAGCCATGCCTATTGCACAGAGTCTTCTGATGTTGCAGGGGTCTGTAAAACATTTAATCACTGGAGTTGCAATAAGTTGAGATTTGTTGTGAGTACTGTAGAGAGCACTCGTCTTAGATAAAATGCTGCCTGGTAATGCTCTTACAGCTACATGAGCCAGAATGCAATCGAATATCCATGGTGATTTAGCCTTGCACCGTCATCCCAGAGAAGGGGATGCAGGATTTTCACAGCTACATAGCAGTGGATTAATATAACTATTCATTGCAATTCATGGGAGGCCTGATCCAGCTCCTGTCAGTGGAAGGAAAGATGCCATTTGATTTTACTGCGAGTTTGGATGGGGCTTTGTGTGTCTAATCCTGTAATGCCCTCCACTACCACAGAAGCTTCTCCAGGGTTCTCTATTACTCTGCTGTCCAGGTGGCACTTTTACAGCTGCTGGTCTGCTCTTATTACTCAGTGAAGCCCAGGTGATCCTAATTCTGCCAGGCAGCCAAGCATTGCTACAGAAAGGTTTAATAGCTAAACCTTGTCTACCTTGCTTTTATTTATTCAAGCTTGTGAAGTTCTGACTGACCTAAAATCTAAGTTTGGCATGAACCATGTCAATGCCTGTGATGGAAAGAAATGAATAATGAGGTTTCAAAGATGGCTCTGCAAAAACTCACAGATGAGACTGCTTGTGGAAGAAACCCAAGTAGCTTCACTCACAATGTACCTTCTCCTCTGGCTCAAAGTGTGCAGGGAGCCAAGAGACAATCCTCGTTAGCCTATCCTCATTAAACACCCAGCAATCTCTATCCAGTTAAGCTTGCACCAAATAAACCTTTTATTAAGGCTGTGTTTTGAGGAAGCCTTTCTCCACCAATGGCATGGTTTGAAGCTTACTTTGAAAGGTGGAGAAACCGAGCTAAAAGTGGACCAAGATTAAAGAGCAAATCACTCACACAGATCAATCCAAATGACCCCTTCTGGTTTCTTGCAAAGATCCAGACCTGTAAACAGTCGATGGAACTTGAAACACTGAAGAAATCTGAAAGGTAGTTTATGTCTTTCAAGTGGTTAAAACAAAACAAAACCTGAGCCCATTTTATAGTACAGGTTCTTGTCTTTGCTGTCACTACTGAGCAGCAGAATGAGCAAGTTTGTATGTACCAAGGGTAAAAGATGGCTCAGTATATGGTTATATTGTGTCCTTTGTGCCTATACAATCAAAATACACATTAGATGAAAAAAACCTACCTGGGCTGCTAGAGCCAAACAAATGAAAAGGATGCCTCTGACCAAAGAGCACTGAGTTTTCAGAGATGGCTCCTGAAATATGCCAGGTTTGAGAATGGAAACCTCAGAGCATCAGTCCTTTCCCCTTGGCTGACAGGCTCTTGCAAAAGAACAGAAGAGGTTTTCCAGCAGATATTTTGAGTGTCAGGGAAGAAAAAACCCTCATGAATTAATGTGGATTTTGAGGAGAATGATATTGCCTAAAAATACCATTGTTAGTACAGGCTTTTTTGACAGACTTGGCAGGTTTCTACAGCGCCTTCTGACTATATGAAGCTGTGTGTGTGACTTAACCTTTTTATTTCTGCCATTTGGAGTTTAGTCTCTGTCATTGTTGCCCTCTGCATTCAACTCCTCTGAACTCTCAGTGCTCCTGACACTCATTGTTATTCTGCTCTCTGCTTTCAACAATATTCCAGTGAGATTCCCTCCCTGTCAAAGCCCTGACTCAGTCTACCTTAGAAAACTCTCTGTTGAGCTCTGAGAGACAAGTGAATATTTCTAGTTTCACTATTATTTTTAACTGGCCAAAAGTGCCAGGATTAAAATGTTTAACAGAAAAAAAAAGTGTTCTCAACGTTATTTATATCACCCTCAGCAAAAGAAATTTCACAACATTTTAGTGTTTTGCTGTGCTTGAAGGGTGAACATTATTAAAAAGTGTTTCTTAGCATCACATTCACTTCCCACCTGCTTTGCTGCTACTGCCCAAGTCCCACACCATAGCCCCAGTTTCAGGTTGCCTATCAGATGTTGTTGAAAAGAACTGTTTGGAGGCATAAGGATTAGCCAGGTGAAATCCTGTGTGATCCCTTTTCCCAGGCCAAACACTGAAAAGCACACCATCTATAAGCCATTCTTACCCCCTTTTTTTCTTGAGCCTGAAATAAGGCCTGGTCAAATCACCAGAAATATTCTCATTAAGCATTAGCTTGTTCTTAAGGAAATAGTTGTCAGTATCAACTCAGCTGTGAGAAGCCCCTTTTAGTTTTGTAAAAGCTGTGTAGCAGCAGACTAGAGATGGGAAGGTAAAGGAAGCAGATTAAGTTCTCAAGCAGTGTTGTACCAGTTTAAGATGCCCACATCCTGTCACAAACTACACCCTCATCTACAGCAGCAGCACTTATTTCTCTACCATTTTTGATGTGTTCAGACATCAGGGAAATTCCCCAGCTTGAAAGGGCCTTATTTCCAGGAATAGTTTCAGCCAGCCCCAGGACTTTCTGAGCTGCAGCCAACAGGGACTGCAGCACCTCGAGGCCAGGCTGCAGCTTCTGCTGCTCCTGCACTCCTTGCAGCCTCCTTGCAGCACTGCCAGGACGCTCTGACACTCCAGTATCTTGCTTGAACACACTCAGTAGCTCCTCAAGAGAAAGAGCAATGCCCCCCACCCTCTCTGAAATCCCACCCCATGCTAGAAGACTAAACAAGCCACAAGCAAAAGTAGAGGACTAAATACTCGGCCATCAATAAGAGCAAAAAGAATCACCAGAATTTTAATTGCAAGACCATCACCCAGCACAAGGGGCTGGGATCTTTGGAAAGGACAGGACCACCTGTTTGCTGCACACCTGCAAAGGCAGGTCTTTGGCTGCTGAGAAGGCAGTCTCTGGCTGCTGAGAAGCCTTGGGAACTAACTTCCCAACTCTCAGGAGTTTATCCCATCCCTTAAACACAAGCAGCACTGGCTGCTGTCAGAACAGAACTGCTATGCTGAAATACCTGCTAGCACTGCCTATTTTGGCAATATTTGGTAGTGCAGATTTGGGACCTTTATGATGCATCATGATCTCTGAAAATTTCATAAATAAACCTGTTCATTACTAGCATAATTTACTGATCTCATGTAGCTGTAAACTCTGGTTAAGGAAACCAGATCACAAATCCATTTCCTCCAGGCTGGCAGATAACAAACATTACACAGCAATGACCCAAACTCTTCTGTCAAATCTTCCAGAAAACAAGGGCTATGTTGTATTTTTTCGCTTGGCACTACAGCTCTAGCACATAGTACCACTGTAATGTCAGATTCTCATTTATCTTTCCCCAATTGCACTTCTGCAATTTAGGGAGAAAACCACTTCACCTGTCTTTAAAGGCCTAAGAAAGGCTACCACACTTTGAATTATTACATACATCAATCTAAAAATATCATCTACACACTTGTCTCCTTACCTGAGAAGCTCAGAAGTAGAACTTAGACATGTGAACTCCATCAGCAATAAGCAAACGAGGAAGAGAAAAAAAAAATCAATTTATTGCAAATGGCCAATACAGCAAGTACTAGCTGACACTCTTATTGCTAGCTGAGGTACTACAACATCAAACAAAATGATTAAGAACTTAGCTAGGTCTAACAAAATACATGAGCAATTTAGACTCTTACTGTAAAAAAATAGCAGTCATTTTATATGATTCATCCACAGCACAGCAGCCTTTACAGTGTGTTTGTATGCTCCAGTGAGGCCTGACAGCTTACAGGACATCAGGTCTCCTGTGCATGAAGATACAGCTTTGTTCATCCATAATTCCCTCAATAAGTCAGTTACTTGTGGGTTGAAGTTAACCAAGTTTGGGTTGAGCACTTAGATCTCAAAGGCTGAAAAATGGGACTGTTAAAAGATTAAATCAGGAACACCTTAGATAAAAGGTCACAATAAAGAAAGTGTGTGTATCTCATCATAACTTAATTGCTGGTGATCAGGCATGAAGTAGCCCTCAAAGATACAACCTTCTGAAAACTCAAGGTTTCAGCTGAGAGATCAAGTCTGGAATTAAAATAGAGTAAAATTTAAATTCCAGAGTTCCAGTAAATTCCAGTACAGTGGCTACTGTACTGAGTAAAAGAAAATCTGTCCTATGCTTGTAATTGAAGCAGCTTAGCAAGGCAAACTTTGAGCTATTACACTTAGAAAAAAGAGCATCTCTCCACACTGAGCATTTTCATCCTTCAGTCTCTCTTTGAGCATCATTACAAGCAAACAATTCAAACCTGTCACAGCCCCTCAAGCTTTACAACTTATAACCTGCTGCAAAACCACACTTGAGCCAAGCCTTTCTCGGAACTTGCTAGAGCAGGCTCATGGGATTACTGCCCCAAAGTGTCCCTTCTGCCTCCTGCTGGAGCATAAGAGACCTTGAAACATCACAAATTCATTTTTCACATGGAAGATGATTTTCAGATTAATTTTTCTGTTCAGGTTTATCCTCAAGGTAGTTTTCCACTCAGAACTCTGAGAAAAAAAAAAGGGGCAACGGGAGGTGGGGGGGCTGCATTCTGGCTCATATGCAGTCTACATCAAAAGTTACCAGGACTACAAACCAGTTAGGAAGCAAGCTAACAGACCTAACCAAGAGTCTGCTGTGCCCCCTGAAGGAAAAATGAACTGACTGAAAGACATCAGAGGAGGTAAAATAAAAAATTAAAGTCCATCCTGTTGTGCTAAGCTGGTCAGAGCATGCCCACTTCATCCTATTTAGGGTGAAAGTGTCTAATATTATATCTGACTGGAAAAAAAAATAAAGCAAGAAACTTAATTCAAAAGTTCTGAACATTTGTCACGCTTTTCCCCTGACACTCGGTGCTGCTGAGGGCCCCCCTGGCAGACAGGGGCAGCCACAGCCACTCCTGGTTATGGGATGGCTGCCACGAGGGTGGCACCAGCAGAGCCCGGGGTGTGAGGGATCCCTTGGCAGCCACAGCCAGCGACAAATCAAGCGGTTATTTTCATCAAAGTGATAGAAACAGAGTTGATCAAAACAAGCAGAAGGCACTGTTCTGTTTGGTCTGTACACTTTGTACACTGCCACTTGGGAACTTAATTAGCCCACATGCTTCATGTTTCTATCTTTAGTCTGATGGCATACAGCTGTTCTTTTCAGCATTGCTGCCTACTGCCCTTTCCCTGCTGTTGGGGTACTCTTGGAAATAGAAAAGGTGGGATTGACTCAAGTTTAACCCTCTGCCAGCCCTTGCTGATTGCCTAAAACAGAACATTTTGGCCCAAAATCATGAGGTAGATTGTTTCATTACCTCATGGGAGTTTTCCCACATGGCCAGGGATGGAGAGGAATCCCACAGTCTCAGAGTGCTCATCCCATCACAGGGCCACTCTTCAGAGCCAAAATGCTGAAAAAAATAAAAAAATGAACCCTTTTCAGGGCAATCTTACCTGCTGGGGTGAGGGGGAAGAATTTTTGAGTCACTGTCTGCATGAGGTGACAGGACAGAGCTGGTTCTGCTTCCCACCTCAGCCAAGATGGATTTGTGGCAGAAGAACAAGCCCTGGACATGAAGTATGAAGGGATATAGATTATTTCAGGATATCGAGACCTGGCACTTTCCCCATGGCCTGCCATGACAGACAGTGACCAAGACTGTGCAAGGATTTAGGAATAAGAAAGAAATACTCCAGGACTGTGGTTGTCATGGTTCATTCATACTAAAATGCCGGAATATCTACTGAAGATGCCCTGCTGGCCAATGAAGCCAAAATTGGGGAACAACTCAGGAATGAGGCGTGAGCTCCCACTCCTGGTTGCCTCTGTGTTCAGCATCAGGTTAAACCTCGTGCACCCCTATTTACAGTACAGGAAGGAGGACAAAGCTGGCTTTATAGTCCGAGTCTGCCCAGGAAGGAAGGGAATGCCCCTATGCACTACATCTAATAAATGAAGGTCTTCAAAATCCCTTGGCTGATGTAATTTCTTGCCCAGGGTGTCACAGCCTTGGCCTTTCAGCTGGGACATTCATATCTCCCAGCTGGAATGCAGCCGGCATCCCCAAGCCTGGCTGTAACCTCCCAGCTCAGAGAGCAACTCATTTTTCTGAGCAGTTAAGAAGTTATACATTCATCTACTCCCGAGGCTTAACCATATCAGTATCCTCCACCTCCTGCTTTCCCCCAATAGTTTTTGTCTCTTGTAGTAATTTTTTTCTCATATTCTAGAAATCCCTGCTTCACTACCTTGACAGTGAGGTGCTGTATATCACACCGCACTCATGAGTTTTACATTCCTACGACATGGCAGACTTTGATACAATTACAGCTTGGCTACATATCTTAATTTATGTTACAATATTGCTGTAGTGATATCAGAGACAAATGTTTAATTCACAGAAACTCAGTTTCAAACTACAGTCCCTGAATGCAAACAGCAGACTTCAATATTTTTTCATCAATTTCTTAGTTCATAAAAATCAATTTTTGTAGAGTTTTTACACTGTACATAAAAGACTGTGGCATCAATTAGCCTTAATTCTTTTTTTTTTTCTTTTTTGGAAACCTCTTTGTAGGAAAATCTCATATTTCAGCAATTTGCATTATCCACACAATCTGCTTTGAAGTTCTAAGTTATGGTAAGAAAAGGATCCACTTATCTGCACATAAAAAATGTTCAAAGCTTATAAATTCCCTGAAACAGATGTACATTATCATTGGATTTGCCTTTCTCTCTTTGCTGTTGCATGGCTAATAGAGTTTCATGTGCCCCCTCACATCCTCCCCATTTAGCATCTTTTCTCTACAGAAGCATGCACCCTACTGTGCCAATCCACACTTCAAAGATTTCTGTCTATCTATTAGAAACAAAGCACAAAGTGAGAACATATGGCCCCTTTTAAATTTCCCACATTTAAGTCAATATCGTTTCTTTTCTCCTTTGGCAAAGAAACATAATAAGGTTTATCTTCTCCCTTCCTAAATCTGCTGGCTCTCTCAAACTGCTTGTGCCAATTCAGCACTTACTTTGCAGTATCAGACTTGGCAGCACATATGAAAACAAAATCTCTAATTTTTTAAATTGCTTTTATTTCTTCAGATCAAGAAGATGCATTTAAATGATGAAAAAGGACAAAATGTAACTGCACACTTTCAGATAAGTGGATTTTAAACACATGAAAGGGCACAACAGAAAGTCAACAGCAAAAAATTGTCTTGTTCAAGTTCTTTTCATGGTGACATCTTTCCAAACTGACTAAAGGGATGGAAGAGTATTCTGGAATCTAAGGCCTTACTGCACCTGCTTGTCACATGTGCCAGAGCTGCCAAAGAAACCCAGTACTGGGGTTGAGGGGGGTGATCAGACACTGTGAGACACTGACACCCCTCTTGAGGACAAGGAACAGTTACTTGTCTCAATGACTGTGGCTCCTCAGTTTTCCCTGTTGGTGTTACAGACATAATGAACATACCTCTTGTGTGCTGGGAAGCAGAAATTTTGGACCATTCCTTTGGAGTGACTCCATCCTGCACATCCCTGGGGAGATGAGTAACAGGGCACGCAGGACGCTCATAGTCAGATCTGCTGTTCAGTGGATTTCCTTTGCAGTCATGGGCTACAGAAGCAATATCCAAAGGAACAAAGGCTCCAAGTAAAACAAACTTCATTAACTATTGTTAGAAAGATCAGCAGACACATAATATCCTGTGAATGCCAAATTCCTGATTTAATTACAATGAAAGAGGTTGCAGTGATGATGTTTTTAGCAGAGAAAGGAATGAAAGTCTTGCCCTGCTCCTGAAAACACAACTTGCTCCTTTAATTCATAGTTACCAGCTAAAGTGACTCTGTGTTTCAGACTTTTAAGATATCAAGATTGTAATCTTTAAATTAATTGATTTTAGCATCCACTTATTAGACCAGGAAAGTTCTAATAAAAACCGGTCCCTAACCACTGCAAGCTATGAGTGTCCCAGGGCCCTGAGTCCACAAGAGTATAAATTGAAGTACTTCTGTTGATCCAGTAAAGCTGCACAAAATTCCCAGTGAAACCTATGGAAGTGACATGCTCAGACCCGTTGAGGGTTGTGGCCCTAGCAGATGACACACTCAAACAGCAAGTTGTGATTATAGACATGAAAAGTAAAAACTATTCCCTGAAAAGGCTGTAAAGAGACCAGAGGAATGTGAGGCCCACAGTGCTGCCTTATTGCTTCCCTTCATACTTTTGCACTTACTGGAAACTCCGAGTCCCGTTAATTGAGCTTTTCCTCCCCTCCATTCCTTGCAGGGTGAGAGGGTTAATTGCTTTGGACTGAAACATTACAGTTTTTGTACTCCTGCTTCCTACTGGCACATTGAATATGCAGATGCCGTGTGCACACACCTCAGGAGTGCCCCAGCACTCGGAGCAGGGATGAGAACAGCCCCAGACCTCCCAGCCATGGGATGAGAATAGCTCCAGACCTCCCCGCCATGGGTATCCATAGAGCACTGTATCTATGGTTTGAAAATCAGCACTGGCCAACTGAGACCTTAATGCTAATTGCCATAGCATTTCAGTGTTTATCTTAGTTGAACTAGCATTACCAGTCATGGTTGTTAACAACCTCAAGTGGCACTTTATTCATCTATCAACAGCCTTACCCTGTGAACAAGCAAGCAAAGAACTATAAACACCCACTCCAAAGTCACTTTGTAGGTTTAAGCTGAAGCCCACAGAAAAGGGCTATTCACAGATCGTCACTGAGAACAGAAAAATACAACCTCCAAACCAATGTTTTAATCTACAAAGTTTTATTTGTCTTTTTAAATTTGTAAACCATAAAAAGAGCTTATCAAATATCTGAAATTAGTACAAGAAAAAATGATGACTCATAGCAAACTGCATTTGTAAGGTCCAAATTCCAAGACATGCACGGTGCTCTTCTGCTTCCATTTATGAAGCTGAAAACAAATTTGGCCCAGTTTGTTAGGTGTTTTATTGGAAAATTTGAAAAGCCTCAGCATGCTGTACTTCACGAATAGAACAGAATGGGAAGCATTAAGTGCAAGAATAAGCACTCAGCACCAGAAGGATCTGAACCCCATATCTTCATCCACAAAATACAACACCAAAGGAGTACATCTCCCAGCCAGTAGTAATTACAGGCAGCTTTGTCTCTGTGGACTAGGCACTCAAAGGAAGACACACACCCCACCTCACAGACATGTCCTAAAAACCAGAAAGCACAATTCACATCATTACCAGTATGCCTGGTATTGTTAATGTTTGCCCACTGCCAAATTTATGAAGCCCCTTATGTCTTCAACACTCTTAAAAAAACTTCTGGAACTTCCTACACTCAGACCCCCCAGATTACCAGCCTGATGAGACAACCAACAGGCCCAGTCTGCCATTCCTTGTGGTATAAAGATTATCCTTTGTGTCAGTAGATTTCACAGGCATAGTTAGTGTTTAGTGTTCTGAAAAATCAAGACAGATACTGAAGTTTTGGGTAACATTTGACCAACTTAGGTGTGTTTGTAATCAAAGAGAAAAAGAACTGATGTCACTATTCAAAATGTGTTCTAAGAAATACTCAAAACATCTGTAGAAACACCTCTGCTTCCAAAAACGTTTTCCTCAGCTTGGACAGGGACTTAGGAAAATGGGGATCCTTCCTTATTCTGCCATAGCCCCAGTGAGTATCTGCAACTTTCCTGCCTCGTGCCTCCCCCCGCACGCTGGAGATTCACCTCTTATAGAAAGTCTTTCAAGTTTTCCCAGTGAAAAGCATTCTACAAACTAGTGTTGCTGTTTTATGAGCAGAAAATGTACCATAAGAGATTCACAAAAGTATTATGAATAAAAACTTCTCCATACAGCATTTTCCTGCCTCTCGTGTGTCTCCCCCAGCCCCTCTGTTGGACAGTTCTATGCTATCCCTACACTTCTCAAATCTTTCCATCCTTCCCTTGCCAGTCTTTCTACACAGCTCTAACCCTCACAGTAATCTGCCTGAATAGTCCTTAAATCCTGCTAGTTTAAAACAAAGAAATCAGAAGACTTCATCCGTGTGATTCCTATCATTTTAGCTCATTTAGGATTGAATTACCTAGAAATATATAGAAATGTAAAAGTAAATTAAAGCATCATTGAAAACCTCATTATTTAATAACTGTAATTCAAGCTTCAAATAAGACACATTTCAATGCAGATTGAATAATTTCAATATAAAGTTATTTGCTTTTCTGTATCTGTTCCTTTTAGACCACTGTGAGCACATTTTAAATGTGCACAGAACAAAGAAATCCCAAACCAGACCTTTCCAAATCAAATCAACTCAACATCTGTTCAAATATGCAAACAAAATACATTATTATGTCATAAATAGAGGCTGGTTTTGCTGTTAAGTGCATTAGAAAAGAAATCTTCTTCCAGAAGCTATTTAGAAAACACATTAAGTTCAATTTTTAGTTCATGGATTTTCAAACATGTTTCTGCTGGTATATTAAAAAAAAACAAAACCAAAGAAGTCTGACAACTAATAGGATGTTGAATAAGACTTGGTTCCCAGCAAAGCTATGAATAAGTCATGTTTGAAAACATACTTTTAGATCTTGATGAATTGAATCAAGATAATTAAAGGTGAGACTTGATTAGCTGACATGTTTCCAAACATGAACATTCTTGCCTGTACTCCAGGCAAAAATTATGGTGAATGTTTTTGCAAATTTTCTAGCATGATGAATTTTTCTCAAGTATAATCTAGGCCCAAAGGGGCCCAACTTTCCTGTTAATTGGAATACAAATGAAATCTGTCATTCAATTATTGAGGTACACGATGACATATGGAGAACAGTATGCATTCATCAGAGCTGTGTGTTTATGTGGCAGCTTGTGGACTGTCAGCAATACACCATGCTCATCTTCTTAGAAAAAATCAACTCTGCCAGAATCCATCTTGTTCCACTCACTAACTTCTGCCAGAGGACACACTCACACACACACATGTATATACACACACACATCTTTAAAGTACTTCTCCAGCTTAACATTGCTGTTCTATGCTCATGATGACTAGAGTAGAAAGATCATAACAGAGGTCACATATTTTGCTTTCTAATTTGGTAGGGCCTCAAGAGGCTGGTCTGCCAATATGCCAGGAGAATCTGTACCTCATCACCCACAGGCAGAACTGGGTCTCCATGTCTAACAATGACTAAATGACACGTGGATGTTTCAAAGACATTTGGAAGTGCCTTGAGGTCCTCCAATGACAGTATAAAGACAGTATTTTCTGCTAATCCTAATTAATTTACCAGCTTGCTCTCTTACAGCAAAACTTCCATTTACTATTAGCAAACCCATCAGCAGTAAGATGCAGAAAAAATAAATACTGAAGTTACTGGCTGCACATTATGTAGACTTCAAACCCACCTTCCTGGAATGAAATTATAGGCACCCTGCAGCCAGTGGGAACCTGGCAGTCTTGCCAGAGATTTCACTGGGACAGAGATTTTACTTCACAGCCTTAGCTTAGGTTGTTTCGTATTGTGGTCATGAAGTTGTGAGAAGAGCTTAGCAATCCTTCTTTTCAAAAAACTGTCCTCCCCAGCATTGCAGCTGGTAGAAATGAGGAATATTTTTCAATTGAATTTTTTCAGCAAATAGTGCAAACTTCAGGATTGACTTCATTTTGCTGAACTTCCTTGTGTAAAAACAGAAAAAGTAAGTGAAAAGTTTGGAGTTTTCATCTGAACTTACTTAATACCACTCCATTTTACTTTTCAATATTAACAATATACTCAACTTTGATATTTTTTCTTTGGGAATAAAATGTTTTGTTTAACCAGAAACTAAACTCTTTCAAATTTTGATTCAGCTACAGTTTTGAAGAACTTAAAACAATTTTTTTTTAAGGAAAATTTTCAGAGTTAATAGCAAGATGAAATATCAGTTACTCAACACAGGTCCAACAGCAGGGGACAAGAAATTTACCTTTTAAACTTGATAGCT